>NW_024349803.1:4299085-4512518 GCF_902729225.1 Pteropus medius
AGTTGCTGTGAACATTTAGTTAGTGAATACTGAACCATGACTCCCAGGGCGGGGGTGGGGGGGAGGGGAGTGTGTGTGGGGGGGAAATGTGACCAGAGGCCTGCAAGACCCTAACCCTGTATTAGGTTCCTGCCTGCCTTGGGTCACAGCATTTTTGTCAGCCGACCAATACATAACCTTGTTTTATGTGTGTTTCTGTTTAAAGACACCTTTTTCAATGTATTTTTATTATTAATGTTGAATTCATGAGCAACAGCACAATGACTCATGGCCTGCACGAAGCCTATTTAACACACATGTGTGTTCTCCGTAAGACATCACGGCTTTCTTGGGCTTAGGAACGCTAGACGGCACTTGAGCACTAGGCTTGGAGGCCATTTTAAACATCAGAATCACCAGTAAAAAGCATAGAAGTGCAAAAACCGAGGCACTAAATGGACCGCGTAAAGGACACTTGTTTACAGCATGAGAACTGAAACAAGAAGGCAGAGCGTCAATTTGCTTGACCTTGGCCTGGAATGTACACGTTGGGTGACTCAAATTTTTTTTGCCACTTCATTCATGTCCACGAATGACTGTAGAACAGCCATGAGTATTGATTTTGGAATTGTGAATAAATTTAGTGAGTGTGGCATCTGCAAACAATGAGGATTGACTCAATAATTTCAGAGCCCCTAGAGGGGGGTCTTTTGCTCCCCGCATTTTGTTTCCCTTTGCTTTTTGATTATGGTCTGGAGTGCCCAGCACCCCTCCTGACTTTGACTCTGATTAAAGCCAATTGGTGACCAGGTTTGTAGGGCCTGCTACTTCGCTCATAGAATGTGTACAGTTGTCTCTGGGCAGCTGTAGGCTGAGGTGCAGGCCTGGATTGGCCTTTAGCATCCCATCCTGTGTTTTGGCTGTTTAAATCGGAGATTATCGAAGATACCAGCCACCTGCATGTTGTCAGCTGGGTATCTGCCTTTTCCTGTACCTCGCTCTGCCTTTGACCTTGTTTGAATAGTGCTGTATCCCTTTTGTACTCTGATTTATATCAAGAGGGCCAGCCTCTTCAAGCTGTTGAAGGGAGTAACCTTTTAACCAGAGAGGGCCCTGGTTTCAAATTAAGAAAGTAAATATATTTTCCTATAGACACCTCTTTGAGTGTATATTGAGCAGTGAAAAGAACGGACAGAACTCCCTGTCCTCCTGATGCGTATATTATATAGAGAGGGAAATGCAGTAAACAATTAAAATACTCAGTAGGTTACATGGTGACATATGCTAAAGAGGAAAATAAGGCAGGAAGAGGCCTTGGCAGTGTGAGCATTGGGGGGCATGGGCGAGAGGGGGATACAGTGTCACGAGTAATGGGTGGAGGATGTCTGGAGAGAGTGAGCGTCAGGGCCACGTGGGGGAAGAGCATTCCAGCCAGAGGGAGCAGCCAGTGCTAAACTGGGAGCTCGGCCTGGCCTGGCTAAGGACCAGCAAGGGGAGACCAGTGTGCTGGAGGTGGGGTGAGCGATGGATAGAGGAGAAGGAGAGATTCAGAGAGAGAGAAATGAGTCATTCAGTGTGTAACGGCCCTGCCAGGTGAGGCAATGCAAGTAAGTATGCTGATGTAATTTTCCAATGCATGTTATATAGAGCTATCTTTTTCCAACTGTTTGTTAAAGCAAGACGCAGCACAGAGAATTTCTAAATCTCAGATTTGCAGTATTTCATGCCAATTGTTGTTAACCATGATGTATAGTGTTTTCATTATTTCTCTTGTTTGCTCTGAAGGAGGCTGTTCTAGGGCACTGAAATGGTCACAGAGGAGGAGAAGGAGGAAGGACATAGCCAGACCTAGCTTTTCTGGCTCTGAGTAATTAAATGCTGCCTTTTCAGCCTACCCTTCCCTAGGGAGGCAAAGCGGTTTGTTGTAAATGTTCATGCTCTTTCCCGCACTGCTTGGGTGGGATGGTTTCTTGGCAGACTTGTAGGGTGGTTTGAAAAAACATTTGATTCTGGACATCTGTGTTCCCCAAACTTGCCTAAGACCTGCACCCAGAATTTGTCTTTCCCCACTCCAGAAACCAGCAAACATTTTCTCTTAATAGTTTTGAGCTTGGAAATGGGGAGACGGGGGGTGAGAGAGGGACAGTAGGGGTGAATTGCAAGCAGTTTGGGCTCTCTAATGGGTTATTAGCACAAGTCAGGGGAGGGGAAACGTTCTTTTCTGAAAGGATAGTGTTGTCACATCTTAGCACTTTGTCCTTCAAGATGCGCACGCACCTGTGTGTGTGGTGTGAGTGGATGCACACTGGGGGAAGGGCCTATAAAACATCAGGTATGTTTTGAAGAAAGTACTAGAGAATGTTTGAAGTGATAAATGGACAAGGGAAAGTGAAGAATAAGTGTTCCTTGAAGCTGGCATCAAATTCCAGACCAGGCGTCAGGCTGCCTTGTCTGGCTGGGAAGGGGCCCTGACCTCTTTGTACCCAGGTGAGATCTGATTCAAGTAAACATTGGCCTGAAGGCATTCATATCACAAACATTGAGCCCCTCTTGTGGGCTGAGTCCTGTGTGGGGCCCTTCACTAAACCTCAGACACAGTCCCTGCCCTCAAGGAGCTTGATGACGCCTGGACTTGAGCATTTAGTTACAGTGTGTGAGGGACACGCAAGGCCCTTCGGGAAGCTGAGGGTGGAGGTGCTTTGTGGAATAGAGGGCATCAGAGCTGAGGCCTGGAGACCCAAGTCATTTGGGACTGTCAGTTAACATCTCGCATAGCCTGGAAGTAGAAGAGGAAGAGAGCTGACAGTGCAGATGTCACCCGCAGCTTGAGCAGTGTGGGGGAGGTAGAAGGGAACATTTTGTTTAGGGTGCTTTGGCCACTGGCTGGTGGTAAAGACAAACACATCTGAGGTCTTTATTGTGTGCCTCTGGGTGACCCGAACTGGGGCTGCTGCTGCTGTCCCTACAGCTGTGACCTGAAGATTGGCCATCAGAATGGTAGGACTTTTTGGGTTTTCTATTTCAGTCGCCCCGTACTGTTGATGGGATGTCAAAGGACAGTAACTTTTGACCCAGCAGTTGCACTTGTAAGCATTTATTCTAAGGGAATAACTGGATAAGAATATAGGTCTGATAATGTTCACGGCAGCATTGTTTAACAATGCTGGGAAGTTATAAATTGACATGATTATCAATAGGGGATTGGTTAAATAAATGAATCTAGTGCACATGCAGTGGTTGATAGAATCTAGGCCTTAAAATGATGACACAGCTTGGTCTGACATAGAAAAACATCTGAGTGGGACAAAACAGATTTCAAAAGAGCAAGTAGTATGGTGTTCTTTAAAAAAAAAAAAAAGTATATATAAAAATGCCTGGAAAAGATTACATACCAATTGCTATATCTGGGAGGTGAGATGAGTGATACTTACTGTCTTTATACTTTTCTATATTTTCTGAATTATTTGCATAGAATTTGTATTACTTTATGGTCAGGGAAAAACAAACCCCAAAGCCACGGGGATGGGATGGGTGGAGGGAAGACTGGTTTGGCATTAGGTGACATTGGTGTCATTGGGTTCGAACCTGAGGTCTGCTGACTTTTAGCGGCACTTGGCCCCTTGGAGCTGGAGTCTTGTCATCTATGAGTCGGGGGGTTGTGATTCTTGCCCGCATCCCTGGGCGGCCTGGAGGACAAGAGGAGGTACTGTGTGAGGGAGTGTTCAGATAGCCCCGCAGCCTGGATGAAAGAGAGGTCATCTGCATGCCGGGCTGGCAGGGAGTGCCTAGGCCTGCTGGGTGCCAGATGCAGAAAAGGCTCTGACAGGCTGGCCATTGGAGCCAGGCCCACCACGGGGGCTGGAGATGGCTCTGCTCTCCTCCCCCAGGCCCCGCTGTGACCTTTCTTTGGACAAGGGACCAGAGAGAGGGCTTGTGCAGGCCAGGATTATGAGGGGGAAGGGAAGGGTGGTGAACTTTGTAGTCCCTGGAGCAACAGGGCCCTTAAAGGCCTCTGTGGCTGGTCTGTAGGATGTAGAAATCACTTTGTTTCCCTGAGCGAGCTCTGCTTTGTAAAGGAGTGTCTTCTCCTGGGGTTTACCTGGCACATGGTAGGTGTTCAATAGATATTTGAGTGGACGGATACCAGCAAGTTGCCCCTTCTTGGCTGTATGACTTTGGGCAATTTACTTAATGTCTCCGGGCCTCACTTTCCTCATCCCAATGATGGTGCTAAGCAGCCGTCAAATATTATCGCTGCTGCTGTTGGAGCCGGGCAGGTGAGGGTGGCAGTGTGGTGGGTACTAGCGGGAAAGGTTTTGTGTCCGTTCTAGAATGTCTTTCCTGCCTGTTTTTGTCTCCTAACTGCCCTTCGATAATAATGACAGCTAATAATAATGAGTACTTACTAAGTGCCAGGCCCTGTTCTAAGCACTCCGAATGCATAAACTCACTCGGTCCTCAGAAGAGCTTTATTAGATAGATAGATAGATATCACCCCCATTTTGCCCATAATAAAACTGAGACACAGAGTTCAAGTGTCTTGTTCTAGAGCAGTTGCTCAACTTTAGCTTTATTGACATTGTGGGCCCGATAATTCTTTGTTTTGTGGGGGGCTGTCCTATGCATCATAGTAGATTTTAGCAGCATCTAATTACTAGATGCCAGTAACAGCCCCCTCCGCTCCCAGTTGCGACAACCACACATGTCTCCAGACTTGCGAGTATCCTCTGAGGTGCAAAATTGCCCCTGGTTGTGAACCACGCTCTAGAGCAGTGCCATCAAAGTTTGGTCCTTGCACTGGTAGCCTCAGCATGACAGAGGAACTTGTTAGAATTAGAGTTTCTCGGGCCACACCCAGACCTGCTGAATCAAAATCTCTGTGGCTGGGGCCCAGGAGGCGGTCTTAACCAGCACTTCCTGTTTCGTGCACTTTCTGGCACCCTTACTTCCCTCTTGTGTGTGTTACTTAGGCTGTTTTAAGGTCATTTGTTTACTTATCTGGCTCCCCCACTAGATATGAGCCCTGGACAGAGGGACTGGGCTGCGCCGTTCTTTGTGTCCCCAGCATCTTATGCAGTGCCTGTACACAGGGATGTGATGAATGCCAGAATGAATGGATATTAGTTTGTGGTTAGAATCGAGAGCTCTTGTGGACTCATGGCTCTTGTCACTGTCTACACAGTGTCCTGAAAAAGCGGGCAGGTCTCTCTTCTCCAGTGCCTGGCTCTGGAATTGTAATTGTCCCCAGGCCGCTGTTAGGCAGGGCCAGCCCTGGGCACAGTTGTGACATTTAGCATGACCTGTGTCCTCCTTCCTGTCACCAAAGTCCCTTATGGAGTTCTTAGCTCATGAAGGTCTCAGATTCTGCTCTGTTTGGAGATGTTTGTGTTTTAAGAGGGGTTTATATTACCAAAGAATGGCATGTGTGAATATGGACAAATGGTCACAATCTATTTAGTGGAAGAAAAATTAGGTAATAAAACTATCAGGTATACTTGAAAGTATAGAGTATATATAAAACTGTATGTAAAATAATATATGCATATGAGAAAAAGAACAGTGATTTGTACTGCTGTCTACAGACTATGCACTGCTTAGTACCAGCCATGGTGAAGTAAATATAGAAATTGAAAGTAAGATTTTAGAATTTTTTAATTTTTAAATTTTTTTTTTTAACAATTTGACATTGCCAGGATATCCGAGTGGCATTTCACTTTTCTAGTTTATTTTTATTATATTCTATGGAAGCGTCGATTCACAGTGGGTCGGGGCTAGGGGGATCCATTACCACAAATTTTGAGAACCATGGCTCTAGAAAAAAAGTACCTTCAGATGTTACTAGTGATTATTGCTAAATGCTAAGAATGCTGGTGATTATTTTCCATTTAGTAATGTTTTCCGAATTACTTACAATGACCATATTTTATCACTTTCATAGGCAGGGAATGGGGGAAGGGGTGGAGAGAATGAAGAACTATTAAAAGATATCTTTATGAATCAGAGGAGTTGCTTTGGAAGGAATTTTAGGAACTATGAAGGCTGGTGGGAAAAAAATTTCAGATTGGTAGTCCCTGCCTTAATTGTAGGTAAACCCTGATGTTGGTGGGTGTGCTTAGTGAATTGCTATATTGTTAAGCTTTCATTGTGGTAATTCAGGGAGGGTTGAAAAGTGCCTTAAAGGCATTTTAGGATTGTCTGCAGCCAAGAAACCTTCAATTGTGAAATACAAAAAATCACCAAGCTGTAATAGTGGAAAACATTCTAAATATTAAGAATATTTAGATATTCAAACTTAGTTACTATGCGAGTTTGAGTATTTGCATTATTTCTAAACGGATAGACTTGTGGGCACATGTGGGCTCTCTCGGCACAGTGTTATTCACCATGGCCATATGAGCAAAATAATAGTATGGACTATTGGCTAGAACATAGAAATAGCTATCTAATATCTAATGTTAAAATGGACTCTGTTGTCTTAAAAAAATTGCTGTCTTCCTTTTAAACTATAAAGTCCAATGAGATAATACATAAAGTTTTGTGGCTCCTAGCTGGAACCATCATAGGAATGTAGGCTCTTGCTGTTGTAGGAAAGCAAACTTTTGTACAGTGGCATGACCGTACCCCCAGGTTTATCCAAGATGCCTTCCCTCTGACAGAGGTGACCTCAGGTGTCCCCTCCTCAGAAGGAGATGGGCTGTAGGGGTTGATGGATTCATTGCTGTTCTCGTGGTTAATAGCATCTTCAAATTCTGTAGGGAGCAGAGAGCTGTGGTCTCCGTGGATTGTAGCTTTTTAATACTGAGTGGTTATTTTTCATTCTGAGCATTTATCGTAGGGGCCTTTAACGTAGTGGTGAGGTGTGTGTGTGTGTGTGTGTGTGTGTGTGTGTGTGTGTGTGTGTGTGTTGGCTAGCTGAGTTAAACATCTATTGAACTCCATCCATCCTTTGGCAGGCATCCCAGTTATCTCTGCCCTGGCCCTCCTCTTCGAGGGTTAATCTGCCTATGGCCACATAGATGTTTCCAACAGTAAAGACTCACTTTTATGCAAAGCATCTTCACCAAGGATCTCATCGGTCATTTGCAAAGCAGCTCTTAGAGAGCTTGGAGAATCTGCCTCTTTCATTTCCTTAAAGGAAGATGGAAACAATTCTGTTCTATTTCTGCCTGATTTTTCCTTTGCCGTGTTTTGCTGGATTATCTAAGAGATATTAATGTTTGCTGTGACAGAAAGAAACTGCGAGGAGGGAGACAATGAGAGGAACATCCGCTGCTTATTATAACCACAGCCGATCCCACTTAGTATAAACTCTTTCATTGTTTGGCATCAGACCCAACCAAAATGTGATGGATGGGGTTTGGTTGTCTTCGGTCACCCTACTCTTCTCTTGCCAGCATTGCAAAAGGAATCCATTTTCATTCACTTCAGCTTCATCCTGGTAGATTTGAAGCCAGCAGATTTGATGTTTTCTTCCTTCCCCAGTTTTCAGCTTTATCGGAAGAAGAGATGGAATGGGGGGGGGTGTTCTTCCTCGTTCTGATTTCTATTTCTACCTAACAAGTTACCTCCAAACTTCATAACTTAGAACAACTGCTTTATTTTGCCCATGATTTGTGGGGTACGAATTTAGAGAGGGCTCAGTGGGGTAGTTCTGGCTTGAGGTCACTTATGCACCTGGGGCTGTGGTCATCTGAAGATTCAGGTGGACTGAACATCCTAGGAGGCCCACTCCTGTGTCTGGCAGTGGACACTGGTTCATGGCTGGGAGCTCGACTGAGGTTGGCAACCAGAATGCTTACCTCTGACTTTTCCAGCATGGCGGTCTCAGGCACTCTGACCTCCTTATGGTGTTTGGCCTCCCCAGCTGTGAATATCCCAAGATGACCAGGTGGAAGCATCCTGACCTTTTCTGCCTGAGCCTTGGAAGTCGCACTGTAGCACTTCTGTCGTATTCCATTGGTCCAAACATCCGGAGCCCACCCAAATTTAAGAGGAGAGGAAGTAGGGTCCATCTCTTCTTGGGAGCAGTGACAAAGATTTTTGAGCCACATTTGAAAACTGCCACACTCATGGTGGTGGTGTAGAGATAGCAAACTGTTCTGAGGCCTGCAGGACATCCATTTTCATTCACTTCATAAACAGCTGCATTTTAGTGTCTTCTCGAATTGCTTTAATGGTTAACCAGTTAGCAAAGCATGGACTTTGATTAGTACTCCCAGTGACCCTTAAACAAGCCAGCAACAATAAAAGCAAGAGAGAGCAGGTTTTTCTGTTTTTGTTTTTGTGTGGTTTCTTTGCAGAGTTGTGGGTCTTATTGTAGGCAGTTCTTTGCCGCTTTGCCCACTTCTTAAAAATTTTGTGAGAAAACGATGCCATGGCTTTAGTGCCTATTAGAAAATATCAGTGGAGCCTCAAACTAAAAGTACAGTAGTAGCAGACACATTATAAAGTCAGGGGAAAGGTTCTGAAGCTCTTTGGGCAGTTCTTGACATGCGGCTTTCTCTCCTTGTCACTGGTTTTGTTGGCATCTCCAGTGGGGAAATAGAATCTTAGTATTGCATGCATTTGCTAGAAATTGTATCTGCTCCCCAAACTGGAACTTGTTAAAGCAAACCACACTTTAATGCTATGAAACGTGGGTGTCAAAAAGGTGTGGGAAGACTTGTTTTGGAGCTGATAGAGGCTTAAACTACAGAGCATGTGATGATGGAAAGTATGGGCTCCGGAGTTCAGGGAAGCTGGATTTGAATTCTCCCTCTGCCTCTTAAAAAGCTGTGCAGTCTTGCATTTTTAGCTTTTTTGGGGTTTTAATTTTCTTCTCTCTAAAATGGGGAGGGCAATACCTATCTTGCAGTGTTAAGGATTAAAGAAGGTGATGTCTGTAAAGTGCCTGGCACGGTATCTAGCGTATAACGTTCAACAAGTGCTGGTTCTTTCCTTTCTATCATTTGCCATTTATTGAATAATAACATGTACTTAAAAATCACCACTACTTATTGAAAGCTTATATATGCTAAGCATTGTGCTGAGTGCTTTATATAGTTTATTCTGTTTTCACAACAGCTCTTGAGGATGTTGATGAGACAACGTCCTCACAGGGCCAGTGGGTGGAGAGCCAAGATTTAAATCCAGGAGTCTGAGGCTGGGGCCCGTGCCCTTAGGTACTTTTGGGATGTGTGTTTGTACATGTGGAGGATGCACATTCTGAGGTCCCTGCCGAGGTTGGTGGGAAGAAAAAAATACCGACCGGTCTAGGACATAAGGGATCAGGTTTTCAGTCTTTGCCCTGACACCTGTGGGAGAAGAACTTCACCTCCTGAGGCTTCAGTTACATCCTCTGTGAAATGGAAGCATCTGAGCTAAATGAGAGCAGAGTCTTTTGCAGGCCTGAAATTGTATGGCTGATATTTTGATTTTAATATAACCATGTGCTGAATGAATTATATGAATCACCCTCAGTCTAGATGCGATGCTATGAGCAATACAACAGTTCTTTGGTTAACCTAAGTTGCAATTACTTAAAATTTTATTTTTAGTGAAGCAATATTCGCATGTAGTTTTGGTTTGTTTTTTAGAGCCCCGGAGAAGTTTTAATGGAAAATGAAAAGTCTTCTGCCTCATTCCTTCCCACCCCCAGTTCTACTCCTGGAAGCAACCACTTTTAACATTTTTAGCTGTTTCTTCCTTGTCTCTAAAGTTATAGCAGTGGATTTCGACTTTGGTTCTTTTGCATCCTGTGCCCTCCTTTATTTCCATTCTGATCAGCTGCCATCAGAAGGAAGGTTATCCAAAAGCCAGCAGAAGCCAGACGGCCAGCTTGCCTGGAATGCCGTGGTGGGTGGATGCATGCTTCCAGCAGGCTGCACTAAAGGTCTCTAGAGCTTTCCAAGACTGGGCCATGGACTCACCATATTGCCTTGATTGTAAAACTCATATTAATTATAAAATGGACCTTGTGTTGCATAACCACGTGGGTGGTGGTTGAAACACTACCACTGATAAATGTGCGTATCAATTGTGCAATCGTCTAAAATCTAACATTTAAGAATTTTTGGAAGAAAGTGGTTTGTGAATTTAAGTATGTTATACTTCTTGGTGTAAACATGGAAATAGTTCACTTGTGGTTGAACTCAGTAAAAAGTCCTGGTTTCAGCAATTCTGCCTCCTCTCACACAAAGAATCCTGTGGGTTTAAAAACTTTTGGCTATGAATGAAAAAGCATTCGATCCTCTCAGTTTTTCTAGCTCGTATGTGTGTGTGTGTGTATGTGCGTGGAAGGTTATATAACTTTAGTCCCTCCTCCAGGACCTCTTAGGACTGACTCTTATACCCGAGGTTTAAAGGTTTATGAGTTTTTTCCTTTGTGGTGCTTTGGACCTTTGTCTATTTAAATATATCTATTTTGGAATTGGTTAACTTCTATTCTGGTGACTCATTCTATGTAACATCAGCAAAAAAGATGAGTTGAAAACTAGTCTTCCAAATTGACAGACATTCTAGAAAATAACTGGCTCATCTTTAAAAAATATCAAGGCCATGAAAGACAAAGACTGAAGAACTGTTCCAGGTTAAAGGAGACTAGAGAGAGATGACAACTAAAAAATGCAAGGTGTGAATCGTAGGTTGGATCCTGGACCAGAAAAAATTTTTTCCCTTTATTATAAAAGACATTAGAGGGAGAGTTGATGAAATTTTTATAAAGTCACAGGCCAGATTGACAGCCTCGCATCAATGTTAATTTTCTGATCTTGATTCTTGTCCTCTGGTGACGTAGGAGAATGTCCTCATTTTTAGAAAATACACGCTGAAGTATTTCAGGGCATCATGTCTGCATCTTACCCTCATTTTTTCTAAGCCTGAAATGATTTTAAGTTAAACATTAAAAAAAAAAAAAAAGTTTTTTTTTCCCCACTCCCAGATCTGACAGCTGTCTTAACCAAGCCTCCAAATGGAATGCTTCTCCTTGGCTATGCAATCTTGACATTGGCCATCGCTTCAAAGGAAGCTGTGTGGTCCATTCTGGCGGGACAGCTGTGGCGGGCTGTGATGTTCTGGGAGACGGGACTGGGTGCCCACATGCTTCTTTGGAAACATCCTATATTGAAATCAGAGTTCCAAACCAGAGCCCTCTGGGTAGGAGGGACACAGTTCCACTTAGGCTTAAAAAAAGCTCCAAGACCTTGTTAAACTCAAGAGGGAAATGTACAGCAGGAAACACTGTCGACCCCCACCTTTCCTTACTTTCCTTTTTTTCCCTCTTGGTGGAAGGGACCTCTTGGTGGGTCAGAACCAGAATGGACGGTGTGCTCACCAAGGGCCTCGAGCTGCATAGGCCCTGCCCCTGGGTCTGTAGCTGGGCAGTGCCCAAGCTGGGATTAGAACTCCCTACACTTTGTCCCACAACCATTCAAACAGTTTAAATAAAAGGGATTTTTCTGAAAGGTTAAAGGAGTCTTTCTTGGAACCCAAGGGAGGGAAGCATCACAGGGCCTTAAGCATAGGTGACCACACATCCCGGTTTGTCCTGACAGTCTTGGTTTAAGCCTGTCGTCCCAGCATAATTATTAATAGTGCTTTTCCTCACTCTCGAAAGTGCCTCGATTTTATTGATAAATTATATGGGCATGTGATTGCAGGATTAGAGTCAGGAACCAGATTACCTCTTACTACCCTTCCTCTGCTGCTTCCTGGTGTTCTCTCTCTTGCTTCTCTCTCTCTCTCAATCTCTCTCTCTCTCACACACACACACACACACACACACACTTCAGCTACACTTACACACACACACACACACACTTTCACATCACTCACATATCTATGACAGACATTCCCCTCATACTCCTCCATACATTAATTCTTTCTTCTTTCACACACACACATTACACACATTACACACACACATTAATTTACTCTCTTTCTTTCTTTCTTTCTTTCTCTCTCTCTCTCTCTCTCTCTCTCATTTGTGTCTCTCCCTCTTCTGGCTTCCTCAGTTCCGGTCCAAGGAAGGGGACTTAGGCACCTGGTCTCCAGCAATGATTCTGACTTCTCCCCACTTGATGGCTCTGGTCTTTTCTATTTTTTCTTTTCTGTGACTGTTTCCACCCCTTTGGAGCTGTTTAAACCAGGGTCTTCTGGTTGGATGAAAGTCGCCGATGTGGAATTAGGCCCAGGCGGTGATTGGGAGTGTGGTGGCCCTTGACAGGGCTGGCTCCAGCTCCCTTGTGGTTTTCTGTCCTCGCCCCTTTGCCACCTCTTCTTCCTCCCGGTACTTTGCCTTTCTGGTTTGACTCCCTTGGCCCCGACTGTACCTTGGTACATTTTTTTCCTGATTCTGCCTCTGCTGCAAAATTCCTGTAGGTGAAATCAGATTGTCCTGGCTTCTCATCTCACAGGGCTGGGAAAGCCACTGTCTGTGGGAGCTGGGGCTGAGGGAGGAAAAACTGGGCAGAGGCAAGGAGAGAAGGCAGCTGGAGGGCCCGGGGAGCATTGCAAAGTGGAGAAGCAGAGTGAAATAAAAAATTAAAATTTAATAAAAAATACATTAGCCACATTTCAAGTTTTCATGCAGCCACTTGGTGCCAGTGGCCTTTGTATTGGGCAACACAGGACATTTCCATTATTGCAGAAAGTTCCTCAGACAGCATTGAGAGCACTTAACTCCCTTTTCACCCAACTACTATTTAAAGTGTTTTTTTAGTGTGTTTTAGTAGCCGCCTCAAGTGCTCTTAAAGGATAGGTTGAATGGACGAACAGAAAACATGATTTGTAGTAAACTTAAGAACGTTTCAGGTGTCTTATAACTAACTGATCAGTAAGTCAGAATGTTTCCAGTGGTGTCTTTTATTACATAGTTCGAGAATGTTCCTGCTAACGGGCTTTACGATCCTAACTAGTTATTCTCCTGCTGTCGTAATTTTTGCCTTATCCTACTTTTCCATATATACTGTTTATTCCATATTTTCCTTTAAATTGAATCACGTTTTTACTTCAGTTTGAAAAGGAGAATTCACAACTCTAAGTGGAAAGCCATTAAAGGGAAATGCATTTTGAGTTTTATTGAAGGATTAGATGTATATGTGTGATCTAGAGTGACCATCTCATAAGGGCACAGCTTGGTGACTTTCAAAGCAATGCTCTTTGTTTCTAGTGGATTTATTTATTATTTTGCTTATCAAATTGGAGCAGATTCCCTTCTCTCTGGAAGGCTCTGAACCCAGACTAGCCCACTCCCTTCTTAGAAAAGAGATACGCAGAGCCAATACAAAGAAGTGCAGAAGGTATTGTGAAGACAAAGTAGCACCCAAGGGAGGCTTTCTCAGTGACAGGCAGGATTAAAAAAAGACCTGAGAAAGAGTAAGTAACCCTTCTTTGTTATTGAGAATACACAGGTGTTTCTCCTATGAGAAAGGTCTTTGTAGAGCAGGCCCAAGGGGCATGGTCTGGCTTGGTGCCACACAGCGGGCCTGATCTGATGCTTCTTAGCCTCAGGGCCCCGCTACACTCTTGTAATCATTGAGTACCTCAGAGACCTTTTGCTTTTGTGGGTAATACCTATAATAGTTGCCATGTTAGACATTAAAATTAAGTTTTTAGAAGTCGTATTCATTAGAAACAATAGTAAACCTATTACATGTCAACATAAATTATATGTTTTATTAATATGTTCTCAAACGAAAAAATGTGACAAGAAAGTAATAGTTTTATGTTTTTTACAAGTCCCTTTCATGTCTGACTTAATAGAAGAGCTAGATTCTCATGTCTGCTCTGTGTTCCGTCTCTTACGATGTCACATATCAAGGAGCCTATGGAAAACTCATTGAACACTCATTAGAGAAAGAAGACGAAAAAGGTAAATAAGTGTAACTTGATTATGAACATAGTTTTGGCCTTGCAGACTTCTAGAAAAGGTCTCGGGGACCTCCATTTACCCCTGACCCCCACTCCATGGTCCTCCAGCTCACATTTTGAGAACTGCTAGTGAAGTGAAATGCACATTCGATTAAAGGACTCAAAAACTAAAGGTCTGCGCTTTTGTCTGAAGTCTGACATCTTGCCTGTGACTTCAGGCGAAACAGCACTTCACCCCCAGGGTTCCAGTTCTCTTATCTGTAGACTGGGAGGCTCATTCTTGCTGAGCCTGCCTGACAGGTTGTTGTGAGGTATAGGCAATGCCTGTGAAATACCTCTCTACAAACTGAAAACTGGTGTATTTATAAATGACATTACTAAGGATCTTTTGAAGTGTGGTGTCATCTTTAATTTGTAGGACAGTTATTTTTAAAGACTGACATCCTCCTATCTTAATCTCACTTGATTCTGGGGACACCGCTGTGAAGGGGAAAGGCTGTCATTCTCAGCTTACAGGTCAGATAATTGAAGCTTAGGCAAATGAATTGGCCAGAAAATAGAGCCCCTGTCCCCAGTGTGATGACACTTGGCACCCTGTTTCCAAGGCACACAGGTGCTGGCTGGTTTGGTTTATCTGGAGTTCTCATCTGATACAGGGCTGTATTTTTGACACACTGACACATTCAGACAAGGGAGGCTGTGCCACCCTCAGCAGTTCTTTGCTTGAATAAATTGCCCTCAGTCTGAGTCACTTAATGGATGTGACACAGTTTTCAGATTGGAAGGTCTGAGGCCTCATCTAAGCAGAAGGAACCCTTTTTAGAACTCTTTCAAGAGCCGATCTAAAAAAAATTAGCTGGCAAACAGCCCTGAAGGGTAAATGCCTCATTTTTCTTGACTGGTGAAAGGTCTGCTCGTTCTTCCAAGGTGAGTTTGTACTTGTGACTGCTTCCTTTCATGGATCATTTGTCATGGAGAAAACAGCTTTCTCTCCTCCCTGGACTTTCCTGGAAGCATCTGCCATTCTGATCTTGGGAAACAGGTTTGCCTATAATTGTAGGAGACAGAGGACCATGGTGGAGTCTTTTCTCAAACTAGGAAATAGGCAAAAAGCCCAAAATCAGTTGAAGCAAGCTGGCTTTAAGGTGGATTTAAAGGGAAGATTGAATTAAGTTCCCTAGACCCTGCTCCTTATAAATTTGGCTTTATTGTCAGGGTCAGAAGCCCTCCAGCAGTTAACCGTATTTAATTACAGTGCTTTGCCACGGTATGGACTGTAGCTTGACCCTCCCCTCCCTGTCTCTATTAATATGACTACCTTGAGGCATATACTTCAGTCTTTTTTAAAGGCTTAATTCAATTGCAAGTGACAAAAATCCAATTCTAACTAACATAACATAAAGCAATGGTGACAGTTGGGAGTGTGTGTGCTAGTTTGGCTCAGAAGAAGGTGGAATATGGGGTTAGACTATAAAGCATTGTTAGGTCTAGAAGTTCAAAATGTCTTCTTTCCTCCCTTCCCCTATCCTTCCTTCGCTTCCTTTCTCTGTCAGGCTCTTCCTTCATGATTCCTAGGTGGCTGCCATCTGCTCCAGGCTTTTATTCTATCCACTCAGCCATCTCTGTGGGAAAAAGTTCCTCTTTCTAACAGTTTCAGGGAAGTCCCAGATTGAAGTCTTATTGGTCCTGATGGGTCATTGGTCCTGATGTCCTCCCTCAACAGTCACCGAGGCTAGGAGTATCCATATCTGATTGGCCAGGCCAGGGTTGCGTGACCACTTTTGGGACCAGGGTGAGGCCCAAGAAAATCAGGGCTGTTATAGTTGGACAGGCAGGAAAGAATTTGGTTTGCGGGCTCCCACTCCCCAATATTTGTGGAAGATTGTCATTCAAGCAGCTATGATCCTCTTGTTGAATGGTAAGAGAACTGGGTTCACTTATTCTTATCGGGAAGAAGGCTAGCTTTGTGTTTAGCTTTTAATGTGCTTTAGATGAATAGGCTCGTTGGGGTTGGACGTCAGCCAGTCATGCTTCATCATCCCTGGCAACACAGCCTCATTTACGGAGGGAAACGCTGATCTCAAATCAAGTCTCTTGGGTTCAATACCCTTTGATGGTAACACACTTAACCAGGCTGGTGGTCCCTGCATCTGCTCACTGGAACCACCCAGTTCACTCTTTGGTGAAACCCAGATCTGATCAGGTCATGCCTCTGCTTAAAAATCACTGTGGTATTTTGCCATAATTAAAAAAAAAACAAAAGGCAAACACAACCTACCACTGCTATTTCATCCTCCTACCCCGCCCCCATTTTTTTCTCCCTTAGAGGCAGTTTAATTGATCAGTTTAACATATTTTAGCTGGTTATTTAGGCATTTACTTTACTTTTATGACTCTAAATAGTGGGCTAAATGTGGCTCCTTCTTGATTTTTCAGTTTTAGTCATTTGTCAACATCCCACTATGGAAGAAATGGTTTTAGTGTTTTTCCTTCCTCTGTCTCTACCTATTTTTCCCATTCTCTTTCCTCCCAACATAATTATATTGTAGTCAGTATTCAGTGTTTACATGATCACAGCTGTGTAGGTGACAATGCAGCCATCCAGTAAATTATGCTTGCTTTTACTTTTTTGTGGTAGAAAGTATTCTTCTGTCATTTCCGACAAAGGGTACATGAAATTACATTGAGACTTGCTTGAAAAAATCCACTATGCTCCCCATTGTGCATGGGATAAAATTCAAATGCCTTAACGTGGCACATATGCCTTTCCTGGCTCCAACCCCCTCCAAACCTCCTACCTGCCATTCTTTGCCCATGCTAGTCCCTCAGTCTCTAATATCCTTCCTTCTCTGACTGGTGAAATCCCCCTTTCTTCAAGGTCTGACTTAGATGACTCTTTCTTTGGGTGGCCTTCCCAGCTGTGTGTCTTTTGTGGGTAATAGTGTGGATACCGAGGTCTCAGTACTCATCACACTCCATTGTACTTATTTACTGCTTAAGTTTAAATCTTGGCTCTGCCGTTTCCCGGTTCTGTGATTTTGGGCAAGTTACTTATTCTCTATGTGCCTCAGTTTCCCTTTTTGTAAAATGTGAATAACAACAATAGCACCTACCCGATAAGATTGTTAGCAGAAATTGATGGAATTAAGCATTTACGATAGTGTGTGACACTTAGTAAACTGTCTGCCTGTCCTCTGCATCCCTCTGTCTGAGAAAGGCAGAGCAGGCGTGTTATATTCATTAGTACCCAGAACAGCTCTTAGCAAATCAGAAGTCCCTAGAGGCTGGCAGGGAACCTAAATGAGTGGAGCAGGCCTGGTGTGATCCGGGCACAGGGTGGTGGGTGACCGGAAAGGTCAGTTTCTATCTCAGGGGGCATCTTCACTCTACTAGCCAGTGGTTGCCAGATCATCTGATTTGTTTTCGTAATAAGAAATTTGAGAATGCCCATCAAAAAAAAAATTACGGATTTTTTCCTGACATTTGATACATAACATATAAGCCAAAGGCACTAAGCCTGTTGGTTCACAGGATACTGGTTGATGATGTGATCTTCCCTGGGTTACATGCCGACTGATCTGCCCCTCAGTTTTCTAACTTGTGGTCTGGATGTGGTGGGAGGCCTCTGGTGCTTACACAGTGTAACAGGTTGCTATGTATTCATGCCAACTACCCTTGCCCTGGAGAGACCCTACTCTGTGTTTTTAAATATGATCACAGGTCTCTCTTCATGCTGGGGAAAAATTGTATACATATGGGGCACCTACTTGTGCCCAAGAACATTAGATGTTTTATATTTGCATTCTCCCTTATTCCTTCTAACAGCCTTCCCTATGACATGGAAAGTAACTGTTTTGTAGGGAATAAAAATGGTTAATAAAGACATTACCTGTTTAGGGCCTCACAAAAAGAGGTTTAGTCAGGATTGGATCCATCTCTGATAAAAATTCCAGACTTTAGACAACATGCTATCTCCCCCATACGGGACATCAAGCCCAACAGAAGCTTGGAGGCTTTGCTGGTCCCTGGCGGCCCTAATGCAGCTGCAGCACGTTCTCTGGAGGACAAGCCTTGTTCCCTGTCTTCAGAAGGTGTAGTGGGTGACTGCAGGCCTGGCTACATGGGAGAGAAGGCAGAGAAAATTAAGAAGATGATGATGATGATAATGATGGTGATGATGATGATGATGATGATGATCATGATCATGATGATATGATGATGATGATGAGGTTATGATGTTATGATGATATGATAATGGTGATGATGGTGATGTAGGATTGGGGTAAGGGACCAAGGCCACTGTCAGAAGTGTCTGGTATAACAGAGGGGAATGAAATTAGAAATGATCAGGGCCTCCTTCACCCCCATGAGCCATCCCATTGGCCCAACAGGCCCCTGCAATTCGATGGTTATAATTAGTTTTTAGATAGTTACTTGGGAGGCAGGCCCTTTGCAGCCAGTGGAACACACGTGTTTCACCAGCATTGTGGTCTTGGGAAAGGCCCATGGCTGGTGATCATGTGCTGTTCATTCTCCTCTTGGTGTCCATTTCCCCTTTCTGAAACACGTGCATGTGCGCGTCGTGGTGCAAGGCGTGGCTGTGTCAGGTAAACCCCAAAGGGAAAAAGAGTTAGAGGGGATGTGGGGTCTGTGAGATGCTGACCTGACCCTCCAATACGTCCTAGACACAGGACTAAATTTCTTTTTAAAAATTTTTCTCCCTCCTTGTGATGTCCATGGGTCTGGTTTCTTGGCTTCCGCAATGTGCTGGAGCCTGGCACGGCCCACCTGCCTGTTCTTCCTCCCTCCTAACTCTGATCTGTCGAGCCCAAATTGATAGTGGCTGTCTCCAGGATGGGTGGCCACCCTTATCTCTTGCCATTCTCCACATTCCAGACTTTCAGCTTCCTTCCCTTTCTTGAAAACACCATGCCACTCCCTCTCCCCTCTGGCTGATGGCTCTGCTGCCTGTTTGGGACTCATTCGGTATTTTCTCTCCCTCCCCCAAGCACCTGCAGACGTCTGTGTAGATGTTCCTCCAGAAGTTTTCCATGAGTCTCCCAGTGGACTCCCATCTTATCTGGCCTATTGCTGGGTTCTCCACTGCTGGGTTCTATGGCACCTGTACCAGCACTGCCCTGGCACAGACTTCTCTGGAACAGGCTATAAATGCCTGACTCGCCCACCAGAAGTGCCTTGAAGGCAGGGACCAAGCCTGAGGCCCAGGAAGGGTCTGGTGTGTGGGAAATTTGTACTTGGTGTTTAATGTTGGTCATGTGGTCATATGATTGAGGACTTCGTTGGGGGCTTGGAAAGGGTGCCATCATTATGGACTAAAGCTGCAGAGTAGCCCAACTGGACATCTTCCCTTGAGGACTTGGGCAGAGCTTTTTAATCTGGCCTGTGCTATCCAATATAAGAGTCACTAGCCACATTTATTTTTTAAATTTAAATATATTTAATTAAAATGAAATAAAACTCATTTTCTTAGTCTCACTAGCCAATTTCAAGTGCTCAATAGCCACACGTGGCTAGTGGCTACCGTACCAGACAGTACAGATGCCAGAACATTTCCAGCATCACAGAGACTTCTTTTGGGTGGTGCTGCAGTGGACCCTGTTTTGTGAAGGTATTCATTTAGGGGCTCGTAGGTTGTGTGAAATCCATCCTTGGTGTTTCTGGTAGGGTCAGGCAGCATTTTGCAGATTCCTTCTTAAGTCTGAATTGTGTTTTCTCGGTATCCTGGCAGGATGCTCGTCAGAAGTTCCGCTCTGTTCTGGTTGAAGCAACGGTGAAACTGGACGAACTGGTGAAGAAAATCGGCAAAGCCGTGGAAGACTCGAAGCCCTACTGGGAGGCGCGGAGGGTGGCGCGGCAGGTAAGATGGTCCCGCAGGCCTCTCCTGCCTCTGCCCACCACCCCACCCGTGCTCAGCTGCACCTTCTCACTCCTGTGTCTCCCCCCGAAGGTTAGAGGCGCGAGTCCTGTGTGATGGGGGATGGCCAGGGCTTTGTAAACAGCTGCGTTTGAAGTCAGCCTCTTATTTTTCCTCCCCCCACAGCCTGCCTTTGTTCTAGCTCTTGATACTATTAATAGAGTGTAGATGTTGGCATTTGGATGGCCCCGTGAGTGGGCACCGCTTTTCTGCTGGAATTGGCGCCCAGGTCCACTTCCCAGGCAGCTGGGCCAGCTCCTGCAGATGAGGGAAGGGTGTGTCCAGAGGCCAGGCTCATTCTCTGCCCTTTCCTGAAGATTGCCTGTCAGTCAGTGGGAGGAATACTTCCTCCCTCGCGTTCTCCTCCCTGGTTTGGGAATAATTAGCTATTTGCTTCTCTTGAAACATCAGTTCTTTGTTCTGAGAGTCCAAACAGGCAACTGAGAGACCAAGACCAGAACATGGGAGGCAGAAGGGAGCTGTGGTCAGGTGATAGCTGGGGCCACGTGGAAATGGGTTCTGATTTCAGAGTGTGTCTTCCTTGGATGGCCACTGCTGTAATGCAGGGTGTTCCTGTGTCACCTCTCAGACTCTGCTAGCCAGGCTCTGTGAATGGGGAAGGAAGAGAACCCTGACACTTACCCGTCGGTGCCTACTACATGCCAGAAGCTCCAGAACCCTGAGCATCCTCCCTCCAAAGTGCCTGTGTCCCATCAGTCTTTCAGGCGCCCTCCAAGGTGGGCTGTGTCCCACTCACTGTAATCCAGGGCAGTACTGTTCTTGATCTAAAGTTACAGTAGGAAGGATTCAGGTTAGGTTTGGGGAGAGGTTTCTTATAAGTTGAACATTGAATCGATACCTAGGAGGTCATGAAATCTTCATTCCTAAAAGTCTTCAACACTTGAACTTCTTATCCTCTGATTCTTTCGAGCTCGCAAATGTCTATTAAAAACATCTGTGTGCTTGTGCCTTGACACGGTTTAAGAGGTCTGTTAAAGCAGCTCCTCGGGGACTGGGCAGTGGCTTCCCTACCCCGGGGAAAACCCGGGGTTTTGGGGCAGGGCTGGCTAAATGGACCTACACGTTCAGGGTCCTCTGAACGCTGGCCCATCAGGTCACCAGCCCCTGATGATGGGTGGCGTCCTCCTTTGTCTGTGCTGATGTCAAATGTGCTCCCACCTCTACGTCTTTGAACCTGCTGTTGCCTCTGTTTGTTGTCATCTCTACCCTGGAATTTGCATGGTCCACTCCCTCATCTCCTTCAGGTTTCTGCTGAACAGTCGCTTTGTCAACGATGGCTTCCTGGGCTAACGTTTAAGTGATAACTGTCAATCAGCCATCTCCAGCACCCCCAGCCCTCATTCCTTGATTGGCTTTTTCTCCATAGCGCTCCTCACCTCTGACTTGTTATCATGTATTTGTTTACAGTAACGAAGCGCCACAGGGACAGGGAATTTGATCTGTTTGCTTCATTGCCATATTCGCAATGCCAGCATACAGAAGGCGTTCAAACACCGAGCAAACGAAAAATGAACCAATGAGTGAACGGTGTGGTCTGGCCACAGACCACCCCACCCATTTCCCGCCCCTCTCTCCTGGTATTTCGAGCTTTTCCTCTCCATTGCCCCTTTACTCGCCACTCTTTCCTGCCCCCACCTAGGTAAGCAGAGGGGTAGGAATATGATTGTCAAATTCGGCTTCATCTGGGTTGGCTTCACTCAAATCTAATTTGGTGGCCGGGTCCTCAATTGGTTGTGACACATCCAGAGTAGATTCAATATCATTCTTTTCTTTTCCATACCCCAGTCTTTGATGGGAACAGAGGTAGGAGAGAGCTGGGTTGAGTGGGCCCCACTGCTAGGCAGTAGTGAATTGTGGCATCGCTCCTTGCTCTCAACCCTTCTCTTGGCCAGTGGACAAGCCACTGAGTCATCAGGTCTAATCAGATAATACCTGGACCCTGGGGGCTGGTGACTGACTCACTGTCAGCTGGCAGAGGCCAAGGTGAATGTTGAGGGAATCCTGCCTGGCTTTGTGCCCGTAAACTCTCCCCTTAAACTCCTGCCTTTTTGCAGGTGGGGCAGAAAGATGAAGGGTGGAGAAGATGCAGAGTGACCCCTACCCTTCAACCCCAAGGGACTTGGTTGGTCTGTAGCTGAGGACCTGGAAAGATGCTCAAAGGCTGAGGCTGGGCACGGATGTCACATTTCATCTCTGCGGATGGGAGCTGTCTGGGCTTGGGCCAGGTGGCTGAGTCTGTCTGTGCACCAGCATCCTCTGACCTTCCTGTTGGTGAAGGGGTGGGGCCCACCTCCAGCTGCTGCCAAGTGGGGTTTCCTGTTTTTTTTCCTTTGGTTTTACTCTACCCCCTTCCTTTCTATATTTACAACCCCCTCTGACTGTGTAGAGTAGGCAGGGTCTCTGAGAGATGGCCTTCAAGGCATCTCCTTCCAGTGCGTGTCATGAGGCACTGCATTTCCAGAGCCTCGGCATCCTCGTCTATGAAGCTGTGATGGTCACAGGAACAGCCTCATGAGGTCGTCCTTAGGACTTAAAAGAGATAACATGTTTAACGATGGAATCCCTACATGAGCTTAGGTTTCAGCTCGTTAAAAAACATTTTGTTAATAGAAAATTTAGAAAATAGGCAAAAAGGAAATAAGTTCCCATACTTTCTGTTAATATTTAATGTTTATCTCTTTTTTTAAAATAAGAGATCATACTGGTGTTTTTACAATATGTCTAGAATGCCCATGTCCATCCATCCAGAGTCTCAGTGGAATAATGGAGACTTAAAAGGGAAAGACTTCTCCAAAGCTTGGCTATCTATAGAGTTTACAAAGATTTGTAATTGTCAGACCAGTAGAAATTCTGTCTGCTGATCGAAAATGTGCATTACCTGTATTGTTCCTGATGTCAGCTCATTTTCCTCCTGATGAGTCAGATTCAATCCTGTGATTTTGGAAATCCAGTCCAAATTCTTCCAAGAAGAGGTAGAAGATGGCTTTTTTTTTCTTTTCATCCTGGGCTGAGGTGGGTAAAGAGAACTGGCTTTGATTTATTTGAGAGTTTTTGTCCTTGAGTTAGAGCTTGTTTTTAAGGCAGCTTTGACAGATCTGCCAGCCCATCTGGTCTTCAGTGTGTGGCAGGAACATTCAGATAAGGGGGTGCAGCCCGTGTGACTCAGGAAAACCTGAATGGCAGAGTGTGTCTTGCCTACTTTGCTTCTTGGGTTCTTAACTGGTCTAACACGGGCCCTGGGTCTGTCATTTTATCACCACCAGCCCCAACCCTCGTAATTGTTTTCTTTTTAAAAATCATGGTAAACCGTATGTAAGATTTACCATTTTAAAGTGTATGATTCAGTAGCATTAAGTACATTCATATGGTTGTGCAACTGTCACCACCACCCATCTCCAGAACTTTATTTTTGTAAACTGAAACTTTGTACTCATTAAATAACTTCTCATTTTTTCCTTTCCCTCAGCCCTTGGCAACCACCATTCTACTTTCTATCTCCATGAATTTCACTACTCTGTGTACCCCATATAAGTGGAATTATGCAATACTTGTCTTTTTGTGACTGGTTTATTTCACCTAGCATCATCTCTTCAAGGTGTATCCATCTTATAGTGTATATTAGAATTTCATTCCCTTTTAAGGCTGAATGATATTCCACTGTATGTATAGATCATATTTTGTTCATTCATCTGGAAATGGACATTTGGGCAACTCTTTTATTTTTAAATGGTTGGAATGTGTCGGAAGAGAGCAGAGTGCTTCGCTAACCTGAAGGGCAGCAAAAATGCAAAATAATGAGGGTTATTCAGTGCTGGAAGTTGTCTGTTTCGTGTTTATGGGGCCATGTGAGTTCATGTTCTATATATTTAACCTCCGTTAGGGAAGTAGGTGATTGGGGAAACATTTGAAATTTGTAGAATGACTCAGCTGTGGACAACTAGTAAAGCTTAGCCTCTGGGGCCGGACTGCCAGTGTGGTTTTTCTGGTTTTTTTTTTTTAATACTGCCTGTGTTTTAATTCCAACTCACCACTTAATAGCTGCGAGACCTCAGCAGGTTAATCTCTGCACCTCAATTTCTTCATCTGTAAAATGGAGTTGTGTATCACTTAGCTTTTGCCGTGAAACAAACCACTCCAAACTTAGTGGCTTAAAGCACTTATTTAGCTTATGATTTTTCTGGGCAGTTTTTCTCATTTTAGTTGTGGCTGATCTTATGCATATATGCAATCAGTTGGTGAGTTGGGTGGAGTCTGGCTGATCTTAGATGGTTTTATTCCTCAAGAAGTTGGTTGATTGTCAGCTGAGGTGTCAGGGGTGACTGGATCACGTGCGTCTCATCCAGCAGTTTGTATGGGCTTCCTCACATGGTGTTTGGATTCCAAGAACAAAAGGTCAAGTCCTTTTCAAGCCTCTTTTTGCATCGCATTTGCCCATTGGGTAGAGTAAGTCACATAGCCAGTCCAAATTCAAGAGGCGGGAAAAAATAAACTACCTGTAAAGTATTATAGCCATTTTTTTGCAAATTACCATAGTATTAAATGAGTACATGCAAAGAATTTGGATCGAAGAAAAAGAATGTAAGTTATTCTTATTCCAGACATAGTTTTTGTCAGATATTGTATCTTTATGTTGAATCTGCTATCTTAAAAAAAACAAAAACAAAAACAACCACCACCACCACAAAAACCTGTGGATAGGAAGAACAGACCTTTGCTGGTTGGGAGAGAGTATGGAAGATGTAGAGACTATGAGGACAGAAGGGTGACCCCAGGCAGGTCGAGTACATGCTGAGTTGCTTGTTGAGGATAAAACGTGCCAGAGGATGAGGAGGAAATAGCTGACATACTGTCTGACTGCTCCAAAGCCCTCTAAGCACAAGCAGATGATGTGAGAGGGCCTCGAATGGTTGGGGAGTCATGTTTCCCAAGAAATGAAACAGGTCAAATGCATTCAATCTCCTGAATTCCTATGTTAAGCAGAGTGCTGTAGCATTCCTTTGTCGGGAAAATTCCAGACATTGTTAACAGAAGACCTTCTTTAAGTGGAGAATGAGAGGCCCAGGACATAAACTCAAGGATATGTCAAGTGTGAGTAATTACTCTCTTTACTTGTCTAGGGATTTTTTTCCTTCTAATTTATTATTTTATTCAATGAATATTTACTTCGTTTTTTTCTAATTGTCAGACACTGTTTTAGCCACTTGTCAGGAACAGAACTGAGACCCTGACTCTGGAGCTGACATTCCCCTCTTAGCAGACTTTTAAAAGTGTGTGAGATGGTGTGTTTGGGGCAAATGTAGAATCTTTGTTCCTGATCTGGATGAAAGGGTGGGTTTTTCCCTCCTCCATTTGGAAAATGGAGTGAGACTATGGAAGCGTCACAGTGGGCCGGTGGATTGGCAGATAAAAAAGTGTGTTTCAGAGTATTTCCTGAGCATCTCCCCTTTGTCTGACCTGGCCATTGTGGAGCATAAAATGTGCTGTGTATGTTCCAGGAGTGCCATCTACATACATAAGCAAGGTGGTTTTAAGGTGTAGGTAATTACAGTACATCATCATTACTCAGGATGGCTATGTTCTCTGACGTTACCATGGACACTGAATTAATGAGGCATTCTACCGAGGCATTGCTCCTAGTGGGAATACAAGGTCAAGTTCCTGAGAGCCTCTGGTCGGTCGCATTTTCATCAACTGATCCATACGTAATCTTGTTTTATGTGTGTTTCTCTTTAAAGACACCTTAATATATGTATTTTTTTTACAAATAATTATGTATTTCATTTTTATTTATTTTTTTGGCTTAAAGCAACATAGATTTATTCTCTTATAGTTCCAAAGGTCCGAAGTCCTAATATTAAAGTGTCGGCAGGACTACATTCCTTCTAGAGGCTCCAGAAGAGAATCCTTTTTTTAAATCAAAAGTTTCTAAAGACTGCCTTCGTTCTTTGGCTCATGCGTACATTATTGCTTTATAATAAACCACTAACCAAGAAGGGTTAAATATTTTTCTGACCCTGGGCGACGTAACTGCAAATTTCTTTGGCTTTCAGCCTCGCACAGTATTGCCCACTACACTTTTTTAATTGGTTGTGACCTCTCCCGCATTGATGCCAAATAGAGTCCACAAATTTAGCCACTTTTCCATAGTTCGTCGTGCACCCGTAGACTTTATTTTAGCATTTACTGGAGTGACCTCTAATATGGATCTGCAAATTTCCTCTTCCTTTTTCTGGATGTACCATATTGTTGATTCATTCCCATTGAACTCACCGCCAGCAGCACCATGACTCATGCCTTATCTAAGTGACACTTATCGAAAACTATTTTTCAATGTAAAGCACATCACAGCCTTCTTGGGCTTAGGAACACTGGACAGCACTTCAGCACAAAGCTTGGGGGCCAATTTAAACAACCGAATCACCAACAAAAAAGCACAAAAATGTAAAAAATGCGGCACTAAACAGACTGTGAGATGGACAGTCGTTTACAGTATAGGAGCTGAAAGAAGGCAGAGTGTCACCTTGTTAGACCTCAGCTGGGAATGTGCACGGCGAGTGACTCAACGTTTTTGTTACTGAGTGTGGGTCCAGGAATGACCCTGAAAGCACCATAAATACTGATTTTGGGGTTACAAATAAAGTAGGCAAATTTGCAAATATGGAATCCGTGACCGATAAGAATTTACTGTACTCACCCAATGAAGAGCCCTGTGGGAAGGCTTGTTTGTTAGAGAGCTGAATGAACCACGTGGTGTGGGTGTGGACACGGTGCGGAAGAAGCCGGAGGAGTGAGGTCACTCTGGTTGTGAGAGTGTGTGTGTGTGTGTGTGTGTGTGTGTGTGTGTGTGTGTCCTGGGGACAAAGGCACACCTGATCCTTAGAGCACAGGAGAGCATCTGGGTAGAAAGGACAGAACAGCTGAGATCAGAGAAGGAATGCAGTGTGGATATAAGTAAGTGTGTAGAAAGAGAGCCTTAGGCACGCTGAAGGGGACAGATAGGGAAGGAACGATGTGGTCGACAGAGGAGCACCTGGCAGCCTTGGCCTGGTTTCCAGACTGGGTTGAGAAGCTGCAAAGCAGCCACAGTGGGCTCTTGGCATATGGGGCTTATGTCGTATTTGAGAAGTCGATTAGGCATTGATGACCAGTGTCGTGTCCTGACATCCATAGCAGCACCATCTTTTGAGATCTCTGCATTAGGCACCATGTGTACTGTTCTGTGTAGGGGGATGTCGTTTATCTTCCCTTTTCGTCCCCATATTACAGATGAGGAAACTAGTCTTGGAGCCCAGAGACCATTACTTGGGCCTTTACATAAACCTTCCTGGTGTTGTGACCTAATCTGAGAGAATACGAAGAGAGACTTGAGCAGACTCAGTGGTTAGACAGCTGCCGAGAATGAGTCAGAGGGACCTGAAGAGCCGGAATGACCAGTAGGAAGTGGAAAGAGAGTGGAGATCCAGCTTTGGGAGGAGGTGTTGAATTTACTTTCTCGAAGGTTAAATTAGTGGCTGGGTGCCTTTGTGGGAATTTTATCAGCAAGACTGTAGGGCAAATGGGCCGTGAGGGGTTGGGAGTCAGTGATATGGAGGTGACAGTTTACTGGAGGAAAGTGTGTGGAGAGAACTGAGTCAGAGATTAAGGATGCAGGGGAAGAGGAGGGGGGAAGTAACTTTAACACACTTTGTGTACCAAGCACTTTCTTAAGTGCTTTACATACATGAGTGAGGTAGTTTTTTGCAGAAGAGGAAACAGGCTTAGAGAAGTTGAGTTATTTTGAGGGCTCCCCACATCCTCAATTACTGATCTACTAGGTGCTCAGGCCTGTAGTACGAGGTCCTTTCTGTATGTTATCGAGTCCTCACAGCAGAGGGCAAGGTGGTATTATCGTACGCTTACAGAGGGGATAATGACTGAGGCTCAGGGAGGTAAAGGTAATGTGCCCACGTCACAGACCTCGTGAGGAGAGGAGCAGAGGTTTGAACTTGCATCTGCCTGGTTCTGGCTCCTGCCTGGTGCTTGGCACGTAGGCATTTAACGACTGTTGGAAAGCCCGAACTACATACTGACACATCATAGGGGAATGGGTAAGAGAAATAATTGACTTGTTGGGCTAAAGGAAGATTTTGAGTTCATCTATGCAGTTAGTTCCCTGCCTTTTCTGCCCTGGGGTATCCGTGAGGCTCTCTTGTTCCAAGTAATTTGGGGCCCTTTGAAACTTCTCAGGTTGCTCTACGCTAGTTCTCCTGGAACTTCAGTGTAACTTCGTCATGCCTCCCTTCTTCCCGATCACTCTCTTTTCCTCTCAGCCACTTTCCTGCCTGGGTGGCAGTTCTCAGTGTGGAACTCAGGTCAGGAAGTCGGGTCAGTGACGTCCATCCCAGTGGCCCTGATCATGTTCCCACTGGGTGGCCACAGGCCAGTTCCTGGGAACTGCGTCATCCCGGCAGCTCACAGTAAGGGCAAACAGCTGAGTGATGGGGCACCTGTCGCAAAGCAGAGTTCCTGGTGATTTATGGCTAGAAGGGAGCATGGACTGTTAGCTCTCCCTGGCCTATGAGACTGTGTCCTGCCTTACACTCTTGGTAAGAGATTCTGGGGAAGAAGCAGCTGCGTTTTAGAAGGCTATGATCTTGAATCAAGATGGGATCCATGTTGAGAGTGGCAGCTTCTGACTCATGTTGAAGGCTCATAATGTAGAGTAGGTCTTGAGTCTTCAGTTAGAAGCCCCCTGCCCTTTGGTTTCACTGCACCTCCTGCTTGGCTGGCTCTGCCTCCACTCTCGAGTCCTCTGCTGGGGCTGGAACAGGAAGTCTTGCTGATCTTAAGGTTTTCTGTCTTGGTGGTGCAACGGGCCACTTGCATTTGACCCTTACCTGCCTGGCAGGTGACAGGAAGCCAGGAATGCAGGGCTAGTTGCAAGCAGGGGCTCAGTCAGGGAATATTAAGCCAGAGGTGCCACCCACCATTACCTTGTCAGTTGGGAGCTTTGTCAGGCACAGTTCCCTTTTCGCCTTTTACCGAGGCGTAGCTGATTCTCGGTAAGTGCTGCTTGGTGGACGACATGCTGCTGCCTGAAGCCAACAGCTGTGGTTTGTCACCGCAGTTTAGTGGTTACAGGAGAAGCTGGATGTGTTCTGTGCTGTATCTAAAGCCATGAGGTTCCTTGGTTGTTTCTTTTTGTTGTCTTCTCTCTAACTATTTTTGATAAAATTCTTGTGTTGACACAAATCACCCTCTTCCTTCCCTCTCTGAAAGCCACCAGCATTTCCTGGAAAGGAGTGGCAAGTGACTGATTTCTCAGCTGAAGAAAATCAGAGTAGGGGATGTATTTAAGCTACCAGTTTTGTCAACATGCGTAGGCCTTTTTATGTTGCCAGGCAACAAGATTTGGTCCCTGGCCAAATGGTGACTTTTCTCTTGAGCACTTTTGGCTTACCTTTCTGTTCTCTTTTCTCACCCCGGGGATCCCCTTTGCCCACCCCGTTTTCCTCCTTTTCTCTTCCACTCCTCCCCCAGCCCTCCCAGCATGACGTCATATTCTCCCCCTCTTCTCCATGAAAATCTACCCTTAAGGGTCTGATGGACTTAGTCACACTGAAGAGTAAATGACCATTATGGCTCAGAGATTTATGGTCTCTGGACGTTCAAGTAGTTTTGCTTTAAAAAATTCCCATGGCCTGGGATACAATGCTTCTAGCCTGGTGGGGCTGCTGATTCCCATCTTGGGGTCTATCACATAACAGGAGCTTCTTGACATGTGTGTGATGGGAACCACACCCATTACACCAAGAGGAAAATACCTAGAAATCCAGGCCACAGACAGAGTTTTCATTTCTGTGTGGTAGAAGGTCCTTGTGGAGTTTAAGCCAGAAGTATGGTCGGCAGGCAGAATACAGGCCACTCAGTTAAATTTGAATTTCAGATCATTTTTTAAAAGTATAGCTCTGCCCCATGCAATATTTGGGACATACTTAACTAAAAAAAATTGTTTACCTGAAATTCAGATTTAACTGGGAGTCCTGTATTTTTATCTGCCAAATCTGGTAGCCCTACGATGGAAGTTGTGGTGGTTAGTCATCCGCTGAATGAGGAAAGTAGTTTTGGAGTCACCTGCCCCTTCTCAGGGTTCCTGAATTCTTAGCATGTGGAACTGTGGAGGATTCTGGTCCCAGCTTTGCCATTCCTTAGCTTGCTGCCTCAGGTGGGTTTCGAGTGAATTCATATATGGGAGTGTCCAGTACAACTGACAAGGACTCAGCATACCCACTTCACTGTTCTAGGGATTTCTAAGCCTGGCTTTTCTAGGAAGAAATGGGGTTTCTAGGATAAGTAGCCCAGTCTAAGTTTTTTCCTGTCTCCCCCTGACCCTCAATAGCTTAATTGTGGAGAGCTGGTCAGCTTCGGGCAGAATTCTGGAGGGCTCCATGAGAGGCCACATCAAATGGGCCTCTTCTGGAGAATCTTCCAGAATGTAGGTTCCTCAGCTGTTCTTTCCATTGACTTTTCCAGATGCTGCCTGGCATTAGCCCCCTTCCAGCTTCCTCCTTTTCCTCATTCTAGAGTGCCTTTCTTAGTATGATCATTTATTTGTTTGTTTATTCATTTTTTATTTGAAACTTTTTTAGGCACTAGAGAGCTTACATTCTCTTATTGCAAAGGGTCAGTAGTGCTTCAGTGAAACAACCATCAGCTTTGGTTAGGAAGCTTCACTTAGTATTTTTCACTTTTTTTAAGAAGTGGTTTAAATGGAAGAAAAAGATACCATTTGTTCATCAGTTTATATCCTGCCTCAAGTGTATTCCTAGCCCTTTGGCAAAGCACCACACTGCAGAGAAGGTGCTGGGCCTTTTTTATTTCTAAAAGTCATGTCTGTCAAAATCTTTTAAATTTCTTGATCTCAGGCTCAGGCCAAAGGAGGGAAGGTTCTCTTTATACAGAGAAAACTGGGAGGTCTGTTTTCACACTGATCCGGGCCCTCCACCAAGGTGGTCAAAGGCAGCTGGAGTGTGCTCTTCTGAGAGCAGCTATTGGAAGGAGATCATGGGGTGTGAGGCACCGTACTGGTCCCTGTGTGTTCCTCTTCTGTCTGGCCTCGTCCCAACACCTAAGTCTGTAAGAAAATAAGCAAAGTTTTGCACATGAAGTTTTGAAAATATGCAAATGAAAATCACATTGCTTTGTACACAATATCATGGCCTCATCTTGTATCAACTAGGAATTGCGTTTAGTCGCAAGTCATAGAGGACTCAAAAGCAATGGTCTGAACAGACAAGGATACCTTCTCTCACCTAAAAGAAGACCTGAAGTAGGCAGTCTAGGTTGGTATTGTGACTCCATGGTCATCTCAGAACCAATGTCCTATTACTGCTCTATCCTGGTATCTTAGACTTATCTTCAAAGTCACCACATGGCCCAAGATAGCTCCAAGAGCTCCAGCCATCGCATCTGTATTTCAGAAAAAGAGGGAGGGGAAGGGATATATGCCCCTTCTACTTTAAAGAGTCTACTTGGAAGTCTCAAACAACACACGGTTCCTGTTTCATTGCCAGAACTGAGTTGCATCGTTATGGGTAGATGCAAGGGAGGCTTGGCTTGGGATATTTTAACTAGCAGCATTGCTTCTAATGATGAAGGGGAGAATGTACATTGGGAGGCAGCTGAACAACTCTGCTGTGTCTGTGGTTTATCTGTCTTCTAGAAAGATTCTGGGTTGGAAAGAGAGGTGTGCCTATGTGCCCCACAGAACAGGCATGGGACTTCTTGGAGTAGAGAAACATAGTAAACCCCATATCTCTTTGCTACATTACTTCCCTCCTTTTATGGGGTGTGGAAAACTTCCTTTCCCTTATATTGTGTTGGAGAACTATGAGGAAACGCTAGCTTCTCATAGAGGTATAAGTGTGTGTGTTTTGTCACAGAATCCACTCCTACTTTCTTTTAACAAATGCTAATTAAATGACTCATTTCCCATTGCCACTCTTTGGTGCAAGCCCTCCTGTTTTGCCTGGAGTATTGAAATAGCCTTTCAGTTAACATTCCTGCTTTCTAGTGCCTCCTCTTCACTTCTCCCTTCTGCCTCCCAACCGAGTCTGCCAAAATCAGTTTTACTGATAATCTTGCTCAAAAACTTGAGTGCTGCATGCGATGGTTAATTTTATGGGTCAGCTGGGGCTGGACCACAGTGCCCAGGTATGTGGTCCAATGTTATTTTGAATGTTCCTGTGAGGATATTTATTGGATGAGATTCACATTTAAATCGGTGGATTCCTTAATGTGGGTGAGCCTCATTCAGTCAGTTGAAGGCCTGAATAGAACAGAAGGCTGACCTTCCCCTGAGCAAGAGGGACTTGTGTAGCAGACATGTTGCTTTTGGACTTGAACTGCAGCATTGGCTCTTCTCTAGATTTCCAGCCTGCTGACCCTCCCTGCAGAATCTGGACTTGCCAACCTTGATAATCACTTGAGCTGATTTCTTAAAATCTCTTTTTATATATGCATCCTTTGGGTTCTGTTTCTCTGGAGAACCCTGACTCATACAGCACTTCTTCTGTCTCTAGGTCAAGCAAAGTCTGGCCCAGCCCCTCTCATCCTTTGGCATCTGCACTTTTTCTGTGCTGTGGCCCAGTGTGTGCCCTTCCCCCGCCCCTGCCATACTTAAAATTGCTGAGTACATCTTGTTGTTGGACTCACTTCTGAGTTCATCGTGGAACGTTTTGGATCACTGAATATTCTGTTCTCTTTATGATATTTTCCTCCCCAGACTGACTCGCTCTATGACGTTCAGAACTGTGGCCATCAGCCACATGTGACTGCTTAAATATAAATTATAATACAGTTAAATAAAACTAAAAGTTCAGTTCTTCAGTGTCACCAGCCACATTTCAAATGCTCAGTCACCACATGTGGCCGATGGCTACTATTTTAGGACTGCGCCCATAGAGAACATTTATTTCCATTATTGCAGGAAGTTCTATTAGCATTATTTAGCTTTCATCCTTGGACTGATTAAAATGAAGACACAGGTTAGTGTAACTTCTACAGACTCTGCAGCCCCCTTGCTCACTGAGCTTTCCTTCAACTTTGCCTCTTTGAGAATTTGACAAAAGTTATGGATGTCATCCTCTGAAAACCACTGCAGGATCTCTGAAAAAGAGAGAGATGGCCATGTAGCAGGAGCACGGGGGCATAAATTATAAACATGATTTCAAGGTATTCATCAGCTCCTTTTAAAGGTTATCCACATTCTGTGGGTTAATAACTATGAACTAATACTCCATAATGCTTGCTTATCTAACAGCTGATACTATTCTGCGTACTGTACGCCTGTTCTAAGCACTTTATCTGTGGTAACTCACTTCTCAAAGCAATTCCATGAGGTAGCATCTGTTGTCATCTGCATTTTGCGGATGAAGATACTCAGGCACAGAGTAGCAAAATAAAATCCTTGAGTCAATCAGCTAGTGAGTGGCCGGACTGGGATCTGACTCAGGCACCCGAAGTCCCAAGTCTGTGTTTTCACCTCTACACCTGGGGCTAAAGACCCCACTGTGGAATCTGAGCTCCTTGAAGGTAGAAATTGTACTTTATCCTTTGCAGGTTTTAACATGCATGACGCCTAGCAAAGGTGAAATGAATGCTTAAGGAAAGGAGGAAAGCTTGGCATTGAGGGAGTTATACAGAGGCTTAGACATAATCTTCTCAGCCCTGGGGTGTTTGGATTCTTCCATATGGGTATCTTATCCTTTTTCTTAGTTCCATTGGCTGCAATTCGTTCCTGATCCCTTAGAGCTAGGAGAGGCTGAGTCCTCAGACCCACTTTGCTTGGCAGTACCAGGTGGAAAGGAGGGCATTTGCCAAGAGCCCTGGCTCACATGGAGAGCCCTTGCCATGCCAGCTAGTGCCAACCTTGCCTCCCTAGGCCACGGGCCCTGCTGCTGCCCTGGCCCTGTTACATGGCCATCTCTCTCTTTTTCAGAGATCCTGCAGTGGCTTGAAGTGGCAATGGCTCCAGTGATCAGAGGGGCTTCTGGATGCATGTGCTCTTAGAGGCCCTATTAGTCTTTCTGACAGCCTGCTCTGGCCAGGGTCTGCTGGCTTCAGCCATGTTGACATCTTTGCAGTTGCATTGCAACAGATCTGGCTTCTTCATATACTCTGCCAGGCAGGGAGGGATGCTGTGCTCTTATTCATGTTGAGCCTTCCTTTTCATCTACATTCCCCTGACCTTGAATTTTTTTTGAGATCTTCTTGCAGGTGGTAGTTAAAATTAAGCTAAGTCATATTGACCTAGAAGCCAAAGATGGGTTGGAAGTGGGGAGAGGACACATCAGTGAACTGGTTGCTCCTTTGGTTGTGCTTAAGTGTCCTTGGCAACGAATGACCCAGGGAAGTCCGAAACCCGGAGAAGGTGGGAGGCGGGCAGCCAAGGTCCCCTTGGATGATGAAGGCCTTGGAGTAGCACATATCCAAGTGCAGATTCCTCACCATCCTGGCGGTGGGGACTCACAGATGTACAAAACATGGTCACTGCCTTCGAGGACTTTTCAATCTTGCTACGAAGACCAAGTGAATAGTAAAATAATTCAAGAGATGTGGCGTTAATATGTTCATATGTTGGGCAGTTTTCAGAGTGTTTTTCCACATATATTAGAGACCTGGGTTATGTATCATTCAGCCTGGATTTGGTGAGGGAGAGTGGAAGGGAAAATTATTCAGATCTGGAGAGAATGGCACTCACACTGCATGATCTAGTCTACATAGTTAGGTCATTATTCAGGTGAGTTTTCTCATCACATAAACAGGCATTTCCAAGGATAAATGCACCCAGAGAGAGATCTGATTCTGTGAACCACAGAAGAAAAAATTAATGAGGTGCATTAAAATGATTGGCCGCAGGGAGTTGTTTGTGGCTTATCATTTGTTTTCTAGGAGTACCTTAATTAAACACATATTTCTTCAAAATGTACAGTGTGCTAGCCACTAGGCTAGGTTTTGGGAATTAAAACATTCAGTAGCACAGTTCCTGCTCGTATAAGGCTCCCAAGGTTGGTAGGGGTGATGGTGCTTTAAAAAGATCACAGCAACTCCCTGCACTACGCAGAAAGGAGAAGCTGTGGATACTGGACCTTTTTTGCTGTAGCACCGCCTTGGAGGGTTCTGGGCCTGGGGGACTGTCCAGGTGTCTCTCATCATGTCGGCGGTCCTAGGGTTGAGTTGTCCAGCTGTTCTCTTTCCTCTCTGATCTCCCTTCACACCTCCTTTATTGGTCTCTCCCAGGCTTATGGGCCAAGTGGGGAAAGTGTTGAGAATCCTCTTCCCAACCATCCATTCCAGGTTGCAGAATGAGTCAGTGTGAACTGAAGTCACTTCGTGTAGATTGGGTGTGTCCTCTGCCTCTGTTAATGGCAGCCTCTTGGGAGTGAAGCCAAGCAGTTGTGCGAGGCGTTGGCCAGTGGTAGACCAGTCCCAGCCAATATAAGGAAGCTCCCTGATTGAGAAGCTCCTTTTGTGGATCCTAGCCTGGCAGGGAAGGGCCTATTGACAGCCATTATTTCTCCTGAGTATTTCTTGTTTCAGAGGCACGAGGAACGTTAATGACTTTGAACCCATTTGTTTTAATGGTGTTAAAAAGCAGTCCCCAGATGGAGACCAGCAGAGCAGAGGATTAGCTTGTGAAAACTTGGCATGTGACATGTCCAGCTGAGTGGGCAGGTGGCAAGGACGGATGGATGCTCTGGCTGCCCCTTTTCTCAGGATCCACAGTTAGCCTCCCTGTGACATGCTTAGTTCTTTTTCTCTCTGACATTGGTTGTCCTCATAACCTTAGATTCTTAATGGTCTGAATGTGATTGGAAGGTGTTGGGGACACTACTGTTTGAGGAATAGTGGGTGGCTCGTGACCCAGTCCTCCACAGACTGTGTTAATTAGTCCTCCTATGTCAGCAGAGCATGATCAGGGCCTTCCTTTGCAAAATGGTGTATAGGAGCCGGGGATGGTGAAGATAACACAAGTACCTGGGAGAATGGCTTTGGATGGCCATGTGTATTATCTCTGCTCTTGGTGTTGTGGGTGATAAAGTATAAACTACAGTTCTTGCCCTTAAGAAGCTTTTGTTTTGCAGACTCTGATGTGCTCAATTGCTGTTGGGCTGTGCAAGGTGGCCTTTGGATGAGTTCTCTATCAATCGCTGGGAAATTTATCAGTGGGAGTTCAGAAAAGAGGGAAACGAGTAAGTCCTAGAAGAGCAGGACTGTTCACTCCTAAGAAGAGGCTGAGGGATGACTGGAACTTATTTCTGGTCTATGAAGTGTCGTAAGAAAGAAGATATGATTGCTCGACAAATGAGTCAGCATGCTGTAGTGAAAAAGGAATTCACAGAAGGCGGAGTATTTGAGATGGGTTTTAAAGGATGAGTAGGAGTTCCCTAGGTGGGGAGGAGGGAGAGGATGCGTGTTGCTGGCAGAGGGAATGGCGCATACAAGATGGGGGAGTGTTGAAGGAATAGCGAGTGGTTGGGCCTCACAGGGTGGATGGGAAGTGGGAACCTGGGCTGTGGTTCAGTTTTGTTGGGCGTGGGGGGAGTGTTAGGGGACGTACTTTAAAAGGTTACCAGGTGTCTCAAATGTGGTTGTGTGACACTAAATTTTTGCCATGTGGAGTTTAAATTGGCCATGTGAGACTGGAAGCTGGAAGGCCTGTTACAAAGCTTTTACAAATAGTCCAGGTAAGAACTGATGCTGGAAAAATCTGCCGAGGTTTCCTTAGAGCCTGTTGTTCCTTGAGCTGAGGGGGGCGGGGGCGGGGTGGGGGTCGTTGGTCAGGGCTTATCAAGCCTTCGGATGCTCTACAGAGAGAATGTCTTGGCCAGAAGGTTCGGCAAAGTGAGTGTGCAGAAGGTGTCGTGGAGATAATTTATTGAACTGAGGGTGCCTGTTGAGTTCTCTGGATTCTCAAGAACCTGGAGAATCAATCTCGTAAGCATTGTCATTGGAGAAGTGGAATAATACAGGGCCCTGTGTTGTGCTTTTCCTCTCCAGGAGTCAAGGGGCCTGAGTTCAAGTCTCAGTGCCCTTTCCAGCTTATGACCTTGTGCCAGTGCCTTAACCTCAGTTTCTTTGGATGTAAAATGGGTACAACAATACTTGCCAGCAGGGCCGCAGGCTAGATTCCATAGGCGAATACCTGGTACAGACTTAATAAAAACCCCTACCTCTTCCTTTTATCCTCCCTCCCTTGGGGCAGGAGAAGTGTGGGTGCAGGAAGGGGCACGGTGCCTGCAGTTTGGTTTCTGCTGTCCTCGAAAGTGCTTTGTGGTGATATATGCTTTGTCGTTGTAAGTAAGTGTGTGTGTGTGCGTATGTAATGTACGTGTATGCGTGTGTACGTACGTACGTGTGTACACTTTGTCAGGGACAGAGAAAGATCTGAGTGCTTTAAATCAAAGCAGAAGAGACTAGAGATGAGAACTTCTGGACAGTTGGAGTGGTTTGATCACTAGCAGGATGTTGGGGGCCAGTGTTGGACCCCCACATTTTCAAGGTGTCTTATTTACTGATTGCATGTGGGCAAGATGGGCGTGGAGGGGTAGGGGGCCTGCCAGTCTAGTAAGCCTGTCTCCTGCTTGGCTCACATTTTGACTCTCTACTCTTCAGTGGCAATCCTACAGGCATTTTCTTGTTTTGTTTTATTTATTGAGCTTAATTTTTCCTTTAGCGAGGGCCACCTTTGACAATTATCTTTGGTCTCCCTAATCTTTTAGTGAGTAGCATTCTCTTGAGCTTTGTAATTATGTGGCAGGACATAGCAAAAGTGATAACTGATGAGCCAAAGACTGAAAAAAACATTTCTTTACCACTTTTTATTATGAAATGTTTCAAGTGCACACAAAAGTAGAGAATAACCGGTGCCAGCAATCGTTAACATTTTGCCAATCACGTTTTTTCTACCCTACCCCACTTTTTCTTATTTTAAAACTGTTCCCCAATATCATCACTTCATCCATAAATACTTATTTACCACTAACAGATAAAAATCTCTAAAAGATCATATTTTTGCACTTAACAAAATTAATAGTTCTTTTTTCTATCATCTAGTAACCGGTCTTTTTTCAAAGTTCTCCAGCTATTTAAAAAATGTATTTTCTTATGGTTGGTTTAAAGCATTTGACTGGAAACAGCTGTTCTGTTTTGATTTGATAAATAGTGCAGACCTTCCCTTACCCCTCATATTATGCTATTGCTCAATCCAGTGACCCAGTTTTGAGTTTAAGGAAAGAGCTATGTAGTAGATAAATAGCAAAGTGATAACTGATTAAGAAGTGCATCAAGAAGCAATTTTGTAAACTTTTATCATGGAAAATTTGCAAACATATACGATAAAGATGATAGCAAAAGCAAAATAGTCTGGTGGTTAACTCGCTGGCTGATGGACTGTTTGCACACGATGAAGCTGGACACTGCATTCCAGAATGTGGCCTTGTAAGTCCTGCTGTCATTATGTGTCTTCTGATGGAAGCTGAGGCTTCTTGGGAGTTAACAGAGGCCTTGGCATTCCAATCTGAGAAAACCAGTGACTTGTTCAGGGTTGTAGACCCAAGACAATGATCATTGTTGGTGCCCTGAATATATCCAATTCCTTGGATGCAGTGCATGGCCTCGCAGTGGCCAGCTGTCCCGGTCAGTCAATGCTGGTTCTGTGCAGAGCACTGGAATGTTTCTTTTGTTGGCACTGTGGTGTTTTAAGAGCTGAGTCTTTGGGGGGTTGGAGAGCTGCGAGGGAAACTGTTTGTCCACGTGGTCCTGGTGGGGCCATCTCTCTGGCTAGTGGTCCCTGGACACGTTGGCAGCTCTGCTCGTCGTCCCCGGGTAGAGAGAGGACTATGTCTACAGAGGCAGAACCAGAGATGAGGGCCAACCGGCCACTTGGCTCCTCCACTGGAAAGGAAGGAGAAAAATAGGAGATGAGAGAAGGAGATCAGAGCTTTGCTGGGGGTATGCCCTGCCAAAAGTCTGATACCTTCCGGTCCTTGGCTCCCTCCCTGGCTGTGGTTGTGGCTGAAGGGAGGGAGATGCTGTTCCCAGCTCTGGCATCCCACTTCTTTATACACTCACCTCTCTGCTCCTATGTTGTGTCTTCCTTGTGGGAAACCAGCAGCTACTCATTAGCTGTGAAGGACTGTCATGAGGCATAATTACAGAGCACGTGGGTTCTTACCGTGTTCAGTATTCCAGTTCTCCCCTACCCTCACATAAAGCACCGCACTCTACTTCAAAACGTTTGGTGATGATCAGGCCACCTGTCGTGGCTGGTCCTGCTTTGTGTATCTCAGGGAAGAATGAAATGGCTTCCCTGATTGGGGAGTGTGTCTTTCTGACCTTGAGATAGGGACACACTGATGCTTCCTGTGTCCTGGGAATGACAGTGTAGGGGCTGAGGCAGAGACAAATACATGTGAATGGACTCACAGAGAGGAAGACAGAGCCCTGCCGAGTTGAGATGGGGCACAGAGAGTGAGGGGATCTGCTGCTGGGGAGGATGTGTGGCTGGCAGGGCATGAGAGAAGGTAGTCTGGATTGGGGTTGGTGGATACCCAGACTCTGTCCCTTTGAGTTGACCATTTTACTGGTTAGGTTCTAGAATGTCGTCTGTAAAATGATTGGTCTACATTATTTCCATCGCCTTGAGCCCCATTGCATGCAGCACTCAAGTTTTTGAGCAAAGGGTGCCAACCAACCTAGACTGAAGAACAAGTGCCACGTTCATGGAATAGGAAGCCGTTTGGTATAGTTTGGGTGTGCATGCTGTGTCCAGGGGTGAGTTGCAGGTGGATGCCTAGCATAGAAGAGCAGCAAAGGAGGATTTGATCCTGGAAGAACCTCCCCTGAAGCCCTCAACTGCAACCTTGAGTCAGACGCACCTCTGGTCAGGCCGAGGCCATGGATGACCGTGTGGAGTGGTGATCATTCTGCTGGAAACTGGGTCATGCGCCTTATTAGATGTCTAGGACTTTCCCACACTCAAGATTTCACCATAAGGTGCCCTCAAGCTTCCTTTATTATGAGTTTTTAAATGTATGACTGTAATATAAAGCAGGAATGATGATGCCGTTTTGATAGACACAGACCAGAGATTATGCATGATAGCGGAGACCCTTTTACCAGCCTTTATTTCAGTGTGTGCATGATATCCAGGCCAGCCATGTGCAGTAGCTCTTCCTATGGTGCTGGAAATGCTCTGCGTCTGCGCTCTCCAGTGTGGGAGCCACTCGCCACATGTGGCTATTGAGCACTTGAGATGTGGCTGGAACGACTGAGAAACTGAAATTTTAACTGATTTAATTGTAATTCATTGTAATCGTAAATAGCCACATGTGAGCCAGTGGCTCCTGTATTAGACAGTGCAGTTCTAGAGAATCATAAATAGGTAATTGCAAATGCTAATTTTTTTCCTTTTTCCTTTTTATTGCAGAAATTTCAAATATATACAAAACAGGATAGTATAATAGAGCCCCATGTACTCTTCATCCAGCTTCTGCCTTTACTAACCCAGGGCCAATTGTATTTCCCCTTGACCTTTTCATCCCCATCCCTCATGTCTGGCTGTGTTATTTGGAAACAGATAATCGCTTTTTAATTTTTGTTTTTAAATATCTCATCTTTACCCTCAGGACAGAGCAAAACTCTTTGACCTTGATGTTTTTTTCGAATCCCTTGAGAGTCGTCCAACATTACAATGCATTTAAGAGCTCCGCGGCCTGTCCACTGACATAGCTGTGGGCCCTATATTATATCTGTTACAACTGCTCAGTGTTTTCTCATATTTCTCCATGGAGAAATGTACACCGTGGATCTTTTATTTAACATTTTAGATCATTTAGTCTGTTTTATATTATACAATTCAATATATTAACTGATAATGGCTGAAGCTGTACGTAGTAATGTTTGGGACTGAGTAAGAATTGATGTCCCATATGTTCAACAAATTTTAGATCTGTGAAAAATTGATCCAGGAAAATTGAATTTAATAGAAATAATGAAAAACTCCATGGCACAAGCTATAATTAGTAAAGTTTGATGTGAATAAAACTATTTAGTGGCTCAAATTGATTTGAAATAGAAAAGAACTGATTGTAATGAAAATAATTTTGACTAATTAAAAGTGAAAAAAATTAGAAGCACTGGATATAAAAAATGATCAAGAAACTAAATGGGCTTAATGGAATTCTCTCTAGAAAATGCTTCTGATTAAACCGCTGGTCCAGAACATCCTCGGGGCAAAATGGTAGTGCCCGTCTCTGGCCACTCTTCAGTTTAACCTCATACGGCGACAGTTTGAAAGGGGCGCGGAAGGACAGGAAAGTTTCAGAATTGAAAGTCTCAGTCCCTCTGGCAACTGCCAGTCCCTGGAATTGCCCAGAATCCAGACAGAAAACTGGAGCTCAGATAAAACTGAGAACAGATGACCTGTCCATTGTCTGCTTTGATGTTTACCCTGGACATCCCTTCCTCCCTGAGGCCAGCAGTGGTTCTGATCACGCTCTCAAAGGTTTTTGATCTTCCTTGGATGGCTTGGAAAGGAGATCTGGGACTTTTCTTCATAAGCTTCTAGCTGGGGGATTGGGTTCTTTTCAGTAGCACATACAACATTCACCATAAAGAGGCACGGACAAAACTCTATTATGTTCAATTAAAAAAAAAAAAAAAGATGTGGGCTTCCCACCAGTGGGCACTGAGCGTGTAGCAGGGATGTTTCCTTGGGCGGGGGGTGCTCTGTCCAGCCAGAGCACCAGGCCGGCAGAAGGCCGGCCTCCCCGTATTTCCGAGGGTGCTTCCGTTCCTCCGTGGTCCGCTGTGCCACGTGGACGTGGGCAGGAGGGCCGTTGCTGACCTCACGCAGGTCAGCCTCTGCTTCACCCAGGCTGGTGAGTTTCTGATCCACTTTAGCAGGAAGTGGGGCACTGCTGTCTTCCATCTCATGCCCCAGTGTGCAGGCGTTTCTGGAAGCCTCTGTCGTTCCATAGTTGTCCCCATCAAGCCCTGGGAGGTGCATGCAAATGGAGCCCACTCATTCCTGAGTAAACCAGAGAATCCCTTTGGGCGATTTCAAGTGCTAAAGGCATTAAGAAGGAAGTGGGGAAATCAAGTCCCTGCGGCCTGTGCCCTGAATGGGTGTGTGGTTTTGGTAGATGGGGGAATTTTGACTGCCTCTGGCTTCCCTGTGTCTCATTCAGCCTCCTCACTCCCTTGTAAGTAGGGTCCAAGAGCAGGTGAGGAAACAGCGTTGGGGTGTAGGAGAGGTTAAGCTCAGAAAGCGTTCAGGATCAGCTTCCAGACTCCACTCTCTGCTCCCCTGGCTCCTGACTGTGAACGAGCTTGGCTCTCACAGTGCCGCCCCTCCGCCCCAGCCCCCAACTCTGTGGAGGGAACATCGTGCTCTCTTGGTGGCTGACATCTTTTCTCCCTGAAAACCCCGACCCATCCAGATGTAGTTAGCAGTGGCCTTTATTGGGTGGAGAAGTGAGACTGAACTTAGCTTGGTCAGTACCTTTGTCAGGAGTTTGTAGCCCCAGCAGGTGGTGGTTGATAGAAGGTTAGAATGAAGGCTCTGGAGTCTTGACTCCACCCTTGGTAGCTGTGTGACCTTGGGCAATGTATTTAACCTTTATGAACCTTGGTCTCCTTAATAAAGTAGGGACGATGATTGGACTGATCTCTTAGGGCACTTTCGAGATTTAAATGAGGCACTGTACTCAGGGCACCTTATATGTATTTTCTGACTCAGAATAAATGCTCAAACAGTAGCTGCTATGATTTTCTTCATAATCAATCTATCCACACTTAAGACTCTGTCAGTACGCAGGTACTAGATTAGTCTTGTCTTGTGGGCTCTCTCCAGGACTTGGAGCCACCCCAGCTAGAGTACAGTTTTGGGGATCCAGATGAAAAGACCCTTTTCTCTTTTTTAATGTCCACAGCTAACTGGCCGGTGTGTTAGTGACACCTGTAGGAGGCTTCAGTGACACTTGCGTGAGTCACAGGTGGGCGGCAGCAATCCTGCACACGGTTTGAGTTCCCATCTTATCTTTTGCTCCTTAGCAGCGACTCTTGCTTTTTATTAGTACTGGGTAGACTGTCCACTTGTCCAATGATTATGTCATTGCTAAAATTCCCCAAGTTGGCAGAAACTGCATGGTAGAGCACCAGCAGTCCGGGGCTCTGGTTTCCTGGCTCTGGCCAGCCACCATATAGCTGTGGGGTATTCAGCAAGTGGCCTCGCTTCTCTGGGCCTTCCTCTGAAAAACAAAGGGATCGAACTGAAGGGCCTGTAAATTTCCTTCTTCTTTGAACCTTTGTTGCAACCAATGCAAATGTCCAGATGCTCTTGTTCCTTCCTGCAATGGATTACGGGGTGGAGTGGAAGTCGAATCAGATGGCCATGACAGCAGACTCTCATCTGGCAGCCTCAACAAAGGCCAACTTTTCTAACACCCTCTGCACTCCACCCCCCACCCTGGTGATGACTGTGGAACACCCACGTGTTTCCGAGTGCTTCGCAGTCACAGCTGGCCTGGGCCAGTGTCTAATGAAGGTCACTTATCAAACTCATTCATGAGTAGCCTCTTAAAATTCTCTCTGTAGAGCTATTTCCATGAAAGCCATTAGTGTTCATGAGTCATGAAGATATTTAAAATTTTTCCTGGGTTGCATCTTACAGCTCAAACCCGGCCCTCCTAACATTTTCTTCTTCGGTATTGTTCTAAGCAGAGCCTCAGCTCTTCAATTTGCTAACTGAGCCGCTCTGCTGTGAGTGAACTAACTGCCAGGGAGCCTGTGTGTGTAGGGCTCTTATTCAAATAATGTATTACTACCAGGGCCTGGGTCCTTTGTTAGAGTTTGAAGGTAAAACTTTGTTGGTTGTGCCAAAGATTTCTAGGCATCATCTTTCATATGATGGTGAAAACCAGAAAGTCATAAGTTGGCTTCTGACTTTTAAGGTCATGTGTCCTATTATGACGCTGGGAAGCATTCTCACCGTTAAGCCCTCCTCAGACGTATGTGTAAACTCTTGGATGCCACCTGAATTTCCCTAGCCTAGCCTGGTGCCTGATACCCTTTCTTTGAGGAATCTTCCCTAGGACTCCTTGGAGAAATCATACTCTTTTCCTTGCATGCCCAGAGTGCTTTACACCTCTGTCACTTGTTGCCATCTGTCTTGAGTTGGAGTTTTGTAATGAACACGTCTGTTTATCTGACTAAATCAGAACCCCTGAATTTGGTGTGGGCCTCCCACCTCCAGAACTCAGCCTCCAGAAGGTACTTCATCAGTGTTGAATGGACTATATCCTGCTAGTGAGGGTGTCATAGAATGCGGCCTCCTTGTGTGAGCTGCCTGGTTCTTCCTTGTGTATGTTTTAGAAAATGTTTTATGAAATGCCTTTCAAAGAGGCCATGAGTTTTGCGATCTTTTAGGAAGCCCCAAAAGTTTGATTCCTTGGGCTTAGTAGTGAAATGGACTGTGAGCAGCCAGAAGGAACATTCGTTAGTTGAGGGAGATTTGACCCGTCTATGATGGCTGCTGTAGTCACTTGTCTCAGATTTGCAGAATGGCTCAGCTGTGTCGAGGGGAAGATGTGTTATCATTTAGCTTCAGATTTGGCTGAATGTAACAGAAGGGCCCTAAACAACACTGGCTTAAACATGAGACTTTATTTTTTCTGTCATGAAACAAGTCAGGAGGTAGGCAGTCTAGGGCAGGAACCTAACTTACTGTTTCTCCATCCTTAAGAGAGTTACCTCATGACCCAAAATGGTTGTTGAAGCACCAGCCGTTGTATTAATATCCCAGATGGAAAAACAAAAGAGCACTCCTGGAAGTCTCACTCAATGTTCATTTACATCTCATTGGCACTAGTTATAGTGACAACTGGGAAATAGAGTCTTCACCTCACCCTGAGACATAACGACTCTATTACCAAGGAAGTTGGAGAGAGGTTGAAGGATAGACAGTGGTACACAACAGATGCCCAGCACTTACTTGAATGACTAAGTGGATAAGTGATGGAGAAATGCCATCTGGTTTCTGTGGGTTAAGTGTAGACCGAACCCTCATATTAGTAGGATCCATGATGTGACAAGGCGGGGATGCTTCTGATACCACCATGCAGGAGGGAAGGAATGTTGTGGAGACTTCAGAAACTCAGTAGGAACTTGACAGAGAGCATGTTTTGCAAGGCCCCTTCAGCTGGGCTCCCTCTGCTACTTTTTTTGTAGAGATCTGGTTCCCTGGTTTGGAACTCAACAGATTCATGGCAGCAGGTGAGGAGGTGCTGGCTGGGGTTCGGCACATTTCAGAAGGTCCCCAAGGAGCATCTCTTTTTTGTTGTTTGAGGAAAGAAAAGCTTTCTAAGCAGAGAGACCAGAGGGAAGAGAGTTTACCCCCTAAATGTTGCTGAACTGAAATACTAAAATTTCCTTAAAAACATGTACAAATTCCTTCTTAGAAAATGTTAGCATTCTGTGGGGTTCATTATTGTGGGCTGGTGTTGGTTTGACACCTGTAGGTAGTCTGTAGTGCAGGCAGCTTTTAAGTGACAGGTCTCCGTGCTTCTGCCCTTCCCCTGCAGCACATCTGGGCAGTTGGAGGGCCCCATGAGGGCTGCCCTCACAAGGAAGAACCACGGGTGGTCCTGCAGGCACGGGGTCTAGAGCAGTGAGTTGTGTTGCTGAGGGCACATTGCACTATCTTGTCACTTCTCAGTGGGTTGGTCAGTTCTATAGAGGGCGGGTCCCGTGTCCCCAGTGTGTAGCTGAGGCATACCTGCATAGACATGTGGCCCCAAGGCACACAATTGGTCCACAGCAGGCAGGTCCCTGGGCCACTGGTCGAAGCTTTAGCTTGGCATTCATTCAGTGAAATCCGAGTCTTGTCAAGTCTCTTATAGGTACTATGTTTCATAATGCTGCCTTCTTCCGGCCCCCCATCAATCCCACTTTCATAAATCATCTCCATCCTCAGTTCAAGATCATCTTCGTGTATGAAGTCATCCTCAATTCCTCTACTGGAAATAATTTCTCCTTCACATCTCCTTACTATATGTACTCTCCTCCGTCCTGTGGCACTCTCATACATGGCTTTGTATTACAGACTTCTGAATGTCTGTTTCAGCTCCTTGACCGCATGGTCATCACCCGGAGGGTCAAGTATGGTAACCAGGCCGTGTTCACTGAATGATGGAGAGTGGCACTCATGGAGTCACAAAGCCGTTCCTTGCCCTGGGGGCTGAGGGGCTCCAAGTCTGATTTTATTTCCCTTAACCATCTTCAAAAAATGTCCTCAGCCTGTGGCTTCTGACAACTTCCTCTAAGTCATGTGAGACTCGCTCCGGGGATGGGAGGGGGGCCCTGTTGTTCCCTTCCCCTCCTCAGTCCCAGGGGCTGCCCCGTGGGTGTCCCCCCTGACTTATGTAACTGATATGGGCATCTGGTTAACCGAAGATGGGCCAGCACTTTGGGAATGGCTTGCCTATGCTCTGGCGGGGAATTCAACGTGTCCCTGTGAGAGTGGTGACCGGAGGATTGGTTGCTGGATTCTGAGGCAATCACATGGCCCACTCTCGGGGAGGCGCGTCTGCTGTATAAAAGAATTAAAACGTAGTCCCAGTAAAAAAGAAACAGTTGAAATAGATTTTAGTAAGATATTTTGTTTAAGCCAGTATATCCAAATCGCTGTCATTTCTTTATGTGGTCAATATGGAAATTATTAACTTTCTTTGTACTAAGTCTTTAAAATTTCGGGTATTTTACGCTCAGCTTGGATTAATGACATTTCAAATGCTCGGTAGCCACATGTGGCTGGTGATGGTCTAACATGGTCAGCTGCAAAGTATGTTGAATCTCGCACTTGATGGTCTTTGAAAGCAAGTGTGAATTGAGTGGGGGGTCTGTCTGGCAGAGTGACAGCACGGGGGCGGGACTTGCAGTACCTGGAGTCTGGTCACAGCTCTGCCTCTCACCAGCGTTGTGGACTTGGGGAAGGCCCGGGTCTCTAAGAGCCACAGTACCCACCTGTAGAACGACACCATTGGACTGTGATCTCCCAGGGCCTTTCCGGTTCTGATGTGTCTTGAGTTGAGCCGTGGATCTGGGCAGGGATGGTGTATCCACTAGGGCATCATCGCCAAATGAGAGCTACTCTATGGAATGCCCTTGTTGGCCATACTTGGCACATGAGGGACCAGTTTGCCATCTCTGACTCTGACCGAGTTAGGCATGTTTATCTAGTCCATTGGGTTCCAGGCTGTGAAATTTGTCCATTCACCTACCCATCCAGCATTTATAAGGACCAGTTTATAAGGCGCCAGACCCGTTCCCAAAATGGACAGCCAGAGATGGACAGGGCCCTTGGGATGCTCATCTTTTGGAGCTCCTGCCATTTCCTGAGGTCTCACGAGGGGTCTTGTTCACACAGGCTCAGCTGGAAGCTCAGAAAGCCACGCAGGACTTCCAGAGGGCCACAGAGGTGCTGCGTGCCGCCAAGGAAACCATCTCCCTGGCTGAGCAGAGGCTATTGGAGGATGACAAGCGGCAGTTCGACTCGGCCTGGCAGGAGATGCTGAATCACGCCACCCAGAGGGTATGAGTCATAACAGTGTGTGGCTGTGTGAGGGGAGTGTGCTTGGAAGTGCACACATGCATCTGTGTTTGCAAGTATCTGTGTGCATGTGGGTGTCTGCATTGCGGTGCCTGTGCACCGTGGGTGGGTGTGAGAGCATCCTTCACACTGTCCCTTGTCCAAATGATCCGCTGGTTCTGGTGAGCTTTGTGTGCACTGTTTTTCCCATGCAGAGGAAACAGACTCCCAGGCATGTTGCCTAAAAATGCTCTCTGAAAGTCACAGGTTATCTCCATGGGGTCTCTGTTAGGCCTGGTACTAAGCTATAGTCGGGTATGACTGTCACCTAGTGGCAGGTATAGCTGCTCCTTCCTTGTGTTACTTGTTTGTCTGTTCAGATCATCCCTGAGGGTCTTGACTGTGATTGGGGCTTCCCAGAGGAACTGGGGTCCCCTCCCACTGAGACCTAGGGATCTCTTGGGTTTGGAATCCAGGTGGAAGACCTTGATTAACAGCCCCAAACCACCTGGGCCTGGCCCTAGGGCATGCGTGCTGTCAGCAGGAAGGTGGGGCTGTGTTGGATGGGACACGAATCCAGGGGGCATGCAGGCCTGGCCTTCAGGCTGGGCTGGGATTTGGGGAGCTGACATATGGACAGGAAGTGGGCTGTGCGTGATCTTTACCCAGCTTTGACTCCTGGATTTTATGCCATCATTGTTTGGCTCTTTGCTAGCTCCCATGACCTGCTCTCAGGCCACATTGTTCCCCGAATCAGAAGTGGTGGGACAGCTGCTTGGCTCGGCTGGACTTATTACCTCGACTGGGTTTCCTAGGAGTCACACAGAATGTTCCAGATACCTCCTCTTCTGGGCTGTTTTGCTGCAGGGTGGGTGGGTGAGCTGACGTGTGGTTCCAACAGCTCCGACCAAGGGCTTGGATGGAAGGGTGATGTAGAGGGGTGGGGGCTGCAGTTCTGGCCTTGACTCTCCGAGAGTCAGGAATTAATGCCAGCAGCCTCTCTCTTTTCAGCGTCATCTGCCACAGTGGCTGGTGGCCTTGGGGACCTGATAATTAAAGATGACCTTGTGCTTCTGTAAATAGAAAGCCCGACACACAAACCTGTTGACTCTGTACTACCTGCCCCTCCCCCTGAAGCCTGACACTCCTGGCCCTGACATGTGGCCTTGGGCCTCCTGCCCTCTAGTGGACGCTGTGCTCGAAGAGCCAAACAGGCTGGAACAGCTTTCCTCCTGGGTCAGCCAGCTGGTGAAACCCAAAGTGGAGGCTGGAAATCTTGAAAATTCACAAGCCACAGCCTGAGATGTGAAAAGGACAAAACAAAACAAAACAAAAAACAAAACAAAACACACAACACCTCCTTCCAGGAAATTAACTGAAGGTCTGCCTTTCCTTTTTGTCCACCCTCCACCCCAACCGGAGATCTAAACGAGCCAGTATGAAACCACTTAATCTGCTCTTTAAAAAAGAACAAAGATTCTTTTTTTTTTTTTTTTTTCCTTAATAAGTCCCAGGGCCCTAATGGATGGAGAGTGGCTGGTCATGGAAGAGTCCCCATGACCTCCGCATGACACAGCTCCCAGGAACACCGCTCACATCCTCATCTCTGGGAGTGATGCTTCTTGGGCTTGTGCCATGCGCCCCTTGCTGGGTGGTATCAGACTGCCCTGGGATGCCTGATGTTTTGTAGGGCTCCGTAGATTCTCGGGAGGGTCATCTGAGGTGTGCCCTCACTGAGGCCACCAAAGGTTTTTTTGGTCGTGAGGGTAACCACTGCGGATTAGCAGGTGTTTTGGGTCACAGGCCAGGATTCTCACCCCGGGGCTACTGTTACTCTTGCCAGATTTCTTGACAGTTTGCATAGAACTGAAATGCTGCTCCTTGAACTGCTGAGGGAGGAGGAGAATTCGCAAATGACACCAGCAAGAGATAGGCTGGTAGCAAAGCTTTCCCTGACCATACCCTTGAGTCACTGAGAAACTCGGCCTACAGTGGGTACTCTGAGTTTTTTTGATGGACGGGGCAGCTGCTCGTATGTGTGGCTCGGCTGTGAACTTCCTTCTGGATTTAACGTGTCCTCAAATGGGGCTCACGTAGCCACTTCCAGAGCTCCGTGGGCCTGGCACACTCGGCTTGCTGAGTGCTGGTTGATGGAGGCAGTGAAGGGTCTAGAATATGTCCCTTGCCTTGTCTGACTTCTGGATGCTCCAGGAAGCTGGTTTCTTTATGAGAAGGGAACCTCATCTTGCCCTCTTCTTCTAAAGAAAGTTCTAATTAAGGATTTAGAGAAAGACCCAGACCTCGGAACGGTCCAGGGCTGTCTTGAGGAAGTGGCGGTGATTTGGGCTGCGTGATCTCCCAAGCACAGTGGACGAGCCCTGGAGTCCCCATTCTTTGCCTTAGGCAATCAGTGTGTCCCCTTTATTTCCCTCAGACTTACAGTGACATTGTAGCCACACTTGGAGCCGTGGCTGCTAGGAGATGATAAGCGATGCCAGAAGTCTTGGTTTTCTCTATTAGGCCACATGCAGTGTCACACACAGGGACAATGGGACAGTTCTCTGCTCAGGGCTGGGGTCAGAGAGGGCCTTGGAAGCCTCAGGCAGAGTTAGGCAGAGCTGCCAAACCCGTACTTGAGTGGCCTCCTGGGGGTGCGGGGCCTGGAGTCCGTGCTGCTCACTACTTGGGGCTTTGGGCAGCAGCGGCCCCTCCAGCTTTGTCTGTTTTGGCCTTAAAATGGCCTTTATGGGAAGAGGCCTTTATGATATAGTTTTTCACCCTCTGGAAGAGGAGGCGTAGCATCTGGGAGGGAGGCATTGGCTTTTCTGATGTCTGCCCAAAGAGACCAGGTCGAGGAAAAAGAAAATGTGAATTTTAAATGGGGCGACATGGACTGTTTTTGAACTGGCAGCAGGCAGCTCCTGGAGAGGACAGGACACAGCCAGCCTCCCCACCTAGGTCCTGGCGTGGGGTTTACCTGGCTGTGCCGCTCTGAGCCCTGGGAGGGCGCATTCCTGGAGGAGCTGTCCAGGCCAGCTTTCCTGGTGCTGGTGGATACAACATTTACCACCGTCTCCCACACGGTGGCGAGAAGCCACCCTCTTGGGTACCCCTTGCCTGAAAGAGAAACTGCCTTCTCCGTGGAGAAGAGACTCTGATCTTAGCTCCAGGACACTGGGGGTTGGGGTCGTAAGGGAGGGTGGAAGAAACGCCTCTGGGTTGGGAGAGGGAAAAGCTGGAATGGGAGTGGAGGAGCCGTGCTAGGTGGATGTCTACTAGTCAGGTCAGGTCATTCTGCTGGCGTGGGCCCCAGCGAGGAGGCTGTACCCAGCCTGGCTGACACACCCCATTTGGTGCCCATTGCTGTCCAGGGAAGAAGCCTCAGCTGCTTGAGTATCTTCAGTGAGGTGCGGTGAGCATGGTCACTGGGGCCTTTGGGACCCAGCTTCCTGCCCTGGGACTCCCAGGAAGGGACCAGTCAGGCATCCTGGACCCACACCTCTCTGTCCTGTCGACCTAAGAGGTGGTGGAGAGGCCTGTGTCTGTCACAGAATCCCGAGCGCAGGCTGGCTTCCTATATTCTCCAGGGCCCGCTGCCCACGTGGCTGCCCAGGACTTGGTGCTGTGGCTGTCCTGGAGCAGGCTTGTCCAGCGCCAGGTCTGGCTGCTTAGGTTGACTGGGCCTCAGACCCTGCTGTTGGGTGGTGGTCAGTTCGGGGGCAGGCTTGACAAAGTGGTGCCCTCCTAAAATTGTCCTGCTGGGTCTCAGAGAGTCAGGACTAATGATCTGAATGCCCTCTGGGCTCCTCTCTGATGCTCTTCGGGTAAAACAAAGTACAGCCCTCTAGCCTCACCTCGCTCCTGCCTCTCCAGTTCATTTTATACCACTTGTGTGAATTATAAGTAGAATTGGGGAAAGGAATTATGAGCTGCTTATGTGGTCTGAGCTGCTATTTATTCCTTCATCATCTCTCCTCAAGGCAGGCCTTGGTCTGATGCTTTTCTTTAAGTGGGGAGAACACCCACGTTGTCCCATGTATCAGGGAATGAGCCTTTGAGCTGCCATGGTTCTGGCCATGGAGGGCTCTTGATTGTTAACTCATTTTTTATCAACAGGCTTAACAAAATACTCCCACTGGGATTTTGCACCTGGAATTTTGACCAGTCTCCTGGTCATAAAATTTTGTGAACCTCAAAATTTGATATGAATGCTTTGATTATAATTTGTTTAAATGTGAAGTTTGACTTTTCTGGATCCTGGCTGCCTTATTGTCCTGATGCTGCCATGCCTGGTTTTGCTGGACCTCTCAGTTTCTTGATGTCTATGTTCTCATTGGTGCTGTTTGCCCATTTGCCTGCCGATCAGTCCCTGCCCTAAGCAGCAGAGCAGAAGGAAGTGTACATTGAGTGGATCAGAGAATACTTCATATTTTTCTTTGATTTGTTATTTTTCCTTGTTTTCTTTCTTGGTCATTGCCATAGCCAATTTGGCCATGTAGTCTTACCTGATAAAACTGTTCCAAAATAGAAATGTAGGGAAAAATAATCCTATTCTATTTGGAATTTAGTTTAATCTTAGTCTGCCCACTCATACCTTCAATATTAAAAGAAAAAAAAATGACATAAGTAATACGTCAGAAGAGACTGTTCTGGGTTTGGCCGGGCTGACCTCTGCTGTCGTTTGAAGGTCATGGAGGCTGAGCAGACCAAGACAAGGAGCGAGCTGGTACACAAGGAGACAGCAGCCAGGTACAACGCAGCCATGGGCCGCATGCGGCAGCTGGAGAAGAAACTCAAGAGAGCCATCAACAAGTCCAAGTGAGTACGGGCACGAGGGTCTGAGTGTCCCTGGGGCCATGTGGTTGTGCTCCTCTTCCGAATCTTTTCAACTTTTTATGTGCTTTGCTGTCAGGGACTCGCCTCACCAGAGCCCCTGCCCAGGCTCCCTCTGCCCCACGGCATCCTGTGTAACTCCTATAGGGAGAGGGTGCTTGGCGGGGCTGCTCCTGAGAAGCACAGAAAAAGGAGCTTCAAAAGCAGACCATTACATGGCCCATCGGCTGGGCCTCAGTTTACCTGTCAGTGTAATGGAGAGGAGCTGTGTCTATAACACATGTTCTCCTGAGACCAAGAGTTGATGAAATGGTGCAGGACTGGTTTTAATGGAGTTTTCCCAAGCTCTTCTCACTACCACTCCTGTATGTTTTTATATAGTAATGATCTTGGAGACAAGCCCCCTGCTTTACTCACAGTTACTGGGCGTCTGAGCAAGAGACAGGACTTGGGATGGTCCAGACCCAACAGCCAGACAGACCTAGAGCTTCAAGGCGGGTGAACAGCTCAAGGATAAAGCACTGGTCTACTCTTAGTGCCCAGACACCAAAGTTCCTAAACAGAGCCAGGGTCTTCTGGCTGACCCAGAACCCAGGGGACTGACTAGAAGAATGTTCACATTTCTTGTCCTCTTTACCCACGACCTGGCTGGGTCTGTAGACTGTCCGATATCTTTAGTCCTAGACAAAACCCAAGAGGACTGACCTGAGCCTGTCCTTTCCGTAGCCCTGCTGTGCTCACTCAGGGAGGGGTCCTTCTCCCCTCCCCTGTTGACCTCAGCAGAGGAGGGCGTGGGTTGAGGCAGCCCCTTTTCCAGCTGTATCTGCTATTCATCCATGCGGAGCCAACCTCCTTAGCCACATTAGCCGCCGGGCACACCAGAGAGGAGAGTGAACCATGGTGCAGGGGCTCCAGGATATTTGTACATGTATCCCCATATCTTAGGTGAGATATGGGGATATCTCAGCGGTTCTGACTGGTGTCTGTATCCATCAGGCCCCAGAGCTGGGAGCATCACCTTCAGCTCATGGCTTGTCAACTTACTAAGTCCTGGAACAATGACCTGGCCAGCCGAAGCTAATGTCTCCTTATACACCTTGAGGCATTTATTGTTGTCATTGTGTTATAGTACACTTATGCTTTTTCTTCCTTTCACAGGCCTTATTTTGAACTCAAGGCAAGGTACTATGTGCAGCTTGAGGTATGTGTGACCTTGGCTTTGTTGCTTGCTGATGGGATTTTTCTTCAGTCAAAGCCTCTTTGTTGACAACTGACTTTCAAATGGCATATTTGTTATAAGAGAGTGGAGGGAACACATTCTTTACCGTTTTCAGGCCTTAAAATAGCCTTGGTTGGGTCTTGAGTGGTCTCTGAAGTTCTCCACATCTGCCGTATAGTCACTTTCTGTATCAGACTGGTCACTGGTTCTCAGTATGCTCCTAGGACAGCAACATCACCATCCCCTGGGAACTTGTTAGAAATGCCCATTTTTGAGTCCCACATGCCAGACTCACTGTATCAGCAGCTGCTGGTGGAGCCCAGCCATCTGAGCTTTGGCAGGCCCTGCAGGGGATTCTGATGTGAGCTCAAGTTTGAGAACCACAGTGCTGGGAACTAAATGACTAGAATGTGGGACTTCTGCGTGAGTTTGATACCCGTTGTTCTTCCCTGGTGGATTTTATTCTGCCAGGGGTAGTTTCCGGATAATAGAGCTCGAGTTTGTCACCCGGATGGGAGTTGGGGCTGGTGGTGGCTGCGTTTATATGTGATGCATGGACAGCTGTGGTAAGAGTAAACAGGTCCTGAGTCATGCCTTGGGAAAGTCTTTGGAGTGCAGCAATGGGCAGAAACTGTGCTTGAACTTGTCATTCAAAAGCATCACAAGGTGAGTAGGGGCAGGCTTCGCTTACTGAGCTTCCCATTTTCCTGACTAGCAACTAAAGAAGACCGTAGACGACCTGCAGGCCAAACTGGCCCTGGCAAAAGGGGAGTACAAGACAGCCCTGAAGAACCTGGAGATGATCTCGGACGAGATCCACGAGCGGCGGCGCTCCAGTGCCATGGGGCCTCGGGGCTGCGGCGTTGGGGCGGAGGGCAGCAGCACGTCTGTGGAAGACCTGTCAGGAAGCAAACCGGAGCCGGACACCGTTTCTGGTGAGCCGGGGGCTCGTGTGCACTCAGGGAGATGACACAGCTTGTGTGACCTGCTTTAAGGGCCGTCTTGCCATCACAGAGGGGCCTCTGTTGGGCAGGCCTGAGGGCTATTTCAGGTGGCTTAAGATGCTAAGATGTTCCTCAAATTAGAATTCTGTGGTCAATAGTTTGGAAAATGTTACATGTCCACCCCTCTCTGATATTCCAAGTACATATTAGAACATTCCTGAGAAGTATTGCAGGAAAGAAGAGCTAAGGCTTTGGAATTGGGTTGGAGTCAATCCTTTCCCATCATTACATGATTTATATCTGTTTCTTCACCTGTAAAACGGAGAGTATGACAGTACCAACTATCTACTGTGTAGGGTGGTGTTAGGATTAAATGAAGTAACACTGGCACCTAGTAAGCACTCACTGGTGTCTGACCACAGCGAACTGGTTTTCCAGGGCCACCTGCTAGGAAACTGACACAGGTTTGATGTGCTCCCTTTACGTTAATCAAGAAAATTCCTCCAGCACTGTCTTTGCACACTTTTTCTGTGGAATAATCCTTGTTGACGCTTTCCCAAGCTCTTTTCTCAGGTATTTTAAAATTCAGTCAATTAATGTTTAAGTGCCAGGCTCAAGGTAAAGGAAACTATAATGAGCATCAGTGTGAGGTACTTTTAATAGACATCTCATAAACCCTGTGTAGAGGAGAACATGAAGTTCAGAGAGGTTAAGTAACTTGATCAAGGCTACACAGCAAGTAGTGGAGAAAGGACTGGATTTGAGCCTATTTTCTGTCCCCAACATTTCAGTACTTCTCATCCATGGATGCTTCAGGGCTGGTTTTAAAGATTAAGGGGGAGAAAAGGGGAGTAAAAAAAAATCTAAAGCAGGATTATGTGCTGGCAGAAGGGGAGAATTAGGCTAAAGAGGCTTTCAGAACATTAGAATGACATGTCTCTGGGCCTTGGTTATTCTGGTCCACAGAATAAGTGAGAGCACTGTAATTTTGTGTATGTGTGTGTTGGGGGGCACATCATGATCTAGGTAGGTTCTTGTCTCTTATGAGATCAGAAGTCACCTGGAAGATGTCTCAACGCGTGCTATATGCAGGGCTGTTTCTTCCCGTAACTCCTGTGTTTGGAGAAAGCCCGGAAGTCTGATTGTTTTTGTTGGGGATGCATTACAAAGAGCCAGCCTTCTTCCTGTGCAGGTGTGGATCTGTTTGGGGGACAGGGAGAGAAAAGCCCCTGATCTGTGGCTGAGTTCATCTACTTTTAGGCAGTGTCTGGTGACACTGACTTCTAGGGCAGGGGCAAGAGAGTTACTGTATTGACGACGAATATCCACGAGATCCAGGGGCCAGCTGCTTCCTTTCGCGCTGCATTACAGTCTGGTCATGCAGGCTCGGGGAGGGTTATGTTCCTTTTGTTAGGTACCCACGGTGGCAGGAATTTTGCAGTTCCCATTTTGCATGCCATGTCTAGCTGTCCCCCTATAAAACGGAGAGTATGATAGTACCTACTATCTACTGTGTGGGGTGGTGGTTAGGATTAAATGAAGGAACACTGGCACCTAGTAAGCACTCACTGGTGTCTGAGCATGTCTGGAGGTGTTTAAGGAACTAGGTTGCTATCTGCTAGACCCTGCGTGACTGGTGTTCTCTCATCCTAGTGGCCTCCGAGGCCTTTGAAGATGACAACTGCAGCAACTTTGTGTCTGAAGATGACTCGGAAACCCATTCTGTGTCCAGCTTTAGTTCAGGACCAACAAGCCCATCTGAGACGGCCGACCAATTCTCTGCAGTTGTGAGGCCCGGCAGCCTGGATCTGCCCAGCCCCGTGTCCCTGTCAGAGTTTGGGATGATGTTCCCGGTATTGGGCCCTCGCAGTGAATGCAGTGGGGCCTCCTCCCCGGAGTGTGAGGTGGAACGAGGTGAGTAGCAGCCCTCTCACCAGCAGTCCTGTCCCAGATGACTCACTGCCTTTGCAGCCAGATGTCTGCACTGTTCTAGACCTTTGCCAGGCCTTGGAGCCCCCGGTGCTGTGTTACTGGGTCTGTGTGAATGTGCTGTCAGTGTTGATCACTGAGACAGTTTCCAAGTCCTGTTCGAGGGGCTCCTGGCTCCATAGCTTGGGCTCTGTCTCTCTCATCACAACAGTCTTCTTGACAAGCACATGCTTGAGTTTTCTTTTTCCTAGCTATTGAGTATGGCAGGTTTCATCTCTCTAAAGATAAGGAATATATAAAACGCCTTGAGGAATAAAAACAGCAGTATTGTGACAGAGAACCCTCTGTGATATGAACGGTCGGGCAACACTGGGGAGTCTAGAGGGTTGAGTTGGCTGACTGGCTTGGACCTAAGTGACTCTTGGAATTGTCGATACTCAATAATCTTTCCATTTCTGTAGGAGACAGAGCAGAAGGGGCAGAGAATAAAACAAGTGACAAAGCCAACAACAATCGGGGTCTCAGCAACAGCAGTGGTGATGGTGGCAAGATCCAAAGCAGCACCTCCCCCGAGGGCCAGGCCTTGGTGAACAGGATGAAGCAGCTCTCCCTGCAGTGCTCAAAGGGAAGAGATGGGATCATTGCTGACATAAAGATGGTGCAGATCGGCTGACGGATCCAAGGTCTTGGCCCACGTGCATATCAATATTTATACATGAAACTGTGTGGAGAACATTGTGCCAATAATCATTTAACACATGCCAAATCGTAAGCGTTTACTCTAAACTGCACTAATGAAGTTTCAGTGACCTGAAGGCTGAAGATTTTACTTCAGGGTAAGAGCTCTTGGGCTGGTGTATTTATTTCAGAGCAGAGCTGTTGTTGCAGGTGGACTGTGACCAGGTTCACGACTTTTGTGGTACATTACCTGTAATAGTGTTATGGAAGCAATAACTAGTTCCTATGAAAGAACCAGAGCCAGGAAAGGGGCTGGGAAGCTGAGCCCAGCCGGGGTCAACAGCTTGCTTCTCTTCCCCTTTACTCACCTTCAGTTTGGGAAAAGGGAGATGTTCTCTCCTTTGTATCCTAGGGGATGTAAATGAAAATAACACAAGACAAAACCCAAACATGCAAAACACACCTTTTTGACTCAGCAAAGGCTTAACATTCAAGAACACAATTCATTTTCATCATACGTGGTGTTCAGAAGGGGCTTTAAAAAAAAGTATGTGTTGGACACCCATTGAAACCAGTTTCTGTAAAGGTTACTATGAACTGCACTTTTTAGGGTGGGAAAGGTGAATGCCATTTGTGGGGATTGGGGGTGGGGTGGGGTGAGGGTAGCAAGGACACATCATAGAAAGGGATTTGTGGCTGTATGAGAGAAGGTTCTATAGCATAAACCTTCTTCTACCAGCCAAGGGGACTTATTTCTAAGAGAAGTGCATGTAAAGAATGGTCGCCATTGTTATTCTAGATTGACAAGGTGTTAATTTCTCTGTAGGTTTTAACTTTAAAAGTGAAAAGTTACTTAAGGGTCATGCTGCACCAGTAGTACTTAGAGAAACTTGTTTCTTGAAGCTAGGAAAGGGAGTAGGCGTGTGTTGGCCTAAGGCTGTTGAATAGATGCAGTGGGGTCTGTTATGCTAGTAGTAGTGTTAACACTGCTTTTCTTTGTTTTCATGGTTACACATATTTAAGAGCACTGTATTTTATTTGTTAAGAAGACTTGGCATTTCCAAAAGGAAAAAAAGCCAACCTCATTTCCAGTTGTTTGTTAATTGTCACAACTTGCATACTTTAGTCATTTGTAAATCTCTTCATACTGTAGTGTGTTCTCCTTTTTTAATGATACAGTATCCTGATTACAAGGTTATTTTGTACTTGTCTCAATACCTTGAGTGTAATAAAAATGGCTTAAGAAAATGTGTAACTTTCTATGACTTCAAATAAGAAATCCTGATGTTGACTAAACTTCTAGGCAACCTTCTTGCCATAGGAAGAGCATGGAATGCAATTAAGGTCATGGATCTTAATAATTTAAGCCCCAATTACCAACATGTGAATTAGAATTCCACTTTCACTGCTACAAAGCTGAGCAATGAGGAGACACAGTGGCAGAAGAAATACAAGGTGGATATACTGGAGTGGTTCTCAACCTCTGGTTCACCCTGGGATCTCCCAGGAAGTTTCAAAAATACTGCTCTCTGGTCTTAGCCCCAGAGGTTGACTTAATTGATTTGGGGTACATTTGGGCACTGGGCTTTTAAAAAGCTCCCTAGGTGATTCTATTCTTTCTATATTGGTCTAGCCAAAATTAATCATTCCTTTTCTTATGTAACTGTAGCAACCGTGTTTGGAACTCTATTATAGAATTCAACATAATTATATTAAATTGCTCATGTATAGGTGTCTTCCATTAGAGTTTTGAGGGAAGGGATTAAGTCTTCAGTTTGCAACTACTTTTAGCACAAGAAGTTCAAATTGTATATGTTTATATATTTCTTATGCTTTAGATTTCTAAAAAGAGCCACAGAAAATTAATCCAACTAAAATTAATATCAAAAGCATTAAATATTTACTAAAATGAAATCTCACTAGTTTAACAATCTACCACTATCCTGAATGTTAAAGAACAGTTTTTGTTGAAGTGTGAATTTTCAAGCAAATAATGAGTTCTCTTTTCTCTTTTAGATGGAACATACTGGATTAAATCCTTTAATAATTTCTTTAGGTTAAATATGCAGTTTCCATAAGTATAAACATTTTATTTCAATTAAAGGTAGCAGAAATACAAAATAAGTTCTGATAATTATAAAGCAGAGACATGAAAAATTCCACCTTAATTTTAGATCTTTAAAATCTTGAGCATCATTCAGCTCTGATGGATTTTTATGTAAACAACTGGGAATTTACACATGACAGTACTATCGTGGCAATTTTCCCAAATGCAACCCCAATGACCATATATTAAATTCTCAGTCGTATTTTCTTCAGAGTGCTGTTACCATAAGAGCACTGAACTACACTGCAATTAAAAAAAGACTATACAAACTAAATTGTACTGTCTTCAATGTCTCAGACTACTACTTTCATCGACCTGATAAAAAATAAGAATTGCAATAGTGAATATACCTTAGTTCTCTTTACATGATTCAATAGGAGACAGGTATCTAACTTCAACCTTCATTCTTAAGCATGAGCATCTTCATGCTAAGTTAGTAATTTCTTAAAAGCTTTATTCTTTCATAACATCTGGGCAACAATAAACATTTAAACTCACAAATAATGCAGAATTAAAATCTGTTACGGTGACATGATTCATCTGGTAACAGTTGCCCAAGATGTACAGGAGAGTCACAACACAAGCAGGTTTAACTTACAACATGCTCTGCCAGAAAGACAAACGTAACGTAAATATTTCAGATTATAACAGCCTACCATTCCACTCAATGAGTTTATGTCCCTCTTAGCAAAGACATCTCACAGTACTGACAGCCTAATCGTTAATCATCTGTATGTACTTTAATACAATGTGGCCCCTAAATGCAAGCCAACTCCACATATACACAAAACCATGTAAATGATACTTCTAAAGTAATTTAGGGTAATTCTGACTATATACAATTCTCACTGAACACCCTGACTTGAGCACCAGATTCTAATGAAGCATTTTTTTAGAGATTTAATTCTGTTCTGATGGTTGTGTTTAGGGTCCTGGAGATTGGTGTCCTCATTTGAAGAGTTGATTGTGTGGTAAATATAAAATCCGGTAATTGCTAAGATTTCCCCGTCACTGAAGTTGTGTTGTCTTGATAGGGATAATACTATTAAAGTCCAAGAAAAAAGGTCCTTCTTGTTTAGGCAAAAAAGTACTGGGAATGATATTGTAAATCCCAGCAGGTATATTTTCTAGTTCCAGGTAGCAAAACCCACACCTATATTCAGGGAAAATAAAAGCAAGGTTTACAGATGATGCCACAAATAACAAAGTATAAACCAGATATAATCAAAATGCCAACATTACCTGTAGTCACCACTAGATTTCCTCTGAAAGCCATGGGGACCAGGATCTCCTACCATAGAAACTGTTACAACTTCAAAGCCAACACTATATTGCCTAGCGGTAAAAAGGAACAGAATTTACTGCCACGTAGTCTCAAATACATACCTAAAAATAAGTATACACTCGAAGTTCAGATATACTATTAAAATCAAGTATACACTTTCTAAAGCTTCAATAGGAAGAAACACTCTGAAATACACGCATACTATTTTTACTGTTAATTACAAAAAACCAATTCTATTTAATTGAAGCCATAAAAATTAATATTAAACTTTCTTTAGAAGAGACTGTATTTTTACCACAGGGTCCCAGATAATAATGTTAAATTTAGATGATAAAATACTGTCATTGTATTAAGCAGAAAAGGTGGGACAGGAGCGCAAACCCCGAAATAAAATCTAAATTTATGGAAGTAGTTATCACATGGCAGACATAGCATTCCAAATCAGTAGGGAAAGGATTATTTATTTAGATGGTGATGAGGTAACAAAAACTTAGAAAAAACTGGTAAACTGTATTTTATGCCAACTATAAAAATATTTCCATATGGATTTAAAAAACAGACTGTAAAAAAACCATAAAAGAACTAGAAGAAAATATGGTGAAAACTGCCTACTGGGGTGAGATTTCCTACCCACAGCAAAATAAACCAGAAGACTGAGTTGATTACTTTAAAATGAAATTTCTATGTGAAAAAAATGACCTGGAAAAATACTTGCAAATATGTGAAGGTGTTAGTATCCTTACAGACATATGCTTATTCATGCTAACAGTTATGAAAAAACATGGCAACTCCCAACAGAAAAATGGGCAAAAGACATGAATTAGGCAATAAAGGAAAAAATACACATCGTCAAACATTTTTACATGTTTAATCTATCTAGAAATTAAATACAAAAGGGCGATTAGATCTCTTATTTCACCTATCATAAGCTGGTAAGTTTTTTAAATGATTAAGGAAAAAGAGCTTAGTCATATCTAAATGATTTTTAGTTTCTTTTGAATTAGTTTGTAAGGCAGGCAAAATTAAGCCTAGTTTTATTTAGAAGTACTTTATTTGTATCTTCTATTTTTTAAAACTTTTAAAATTGTGATACATAACAATGTATGTAAAATATATAACAATTTGTGAAGTGAACACACACCTGGGTTACAACCACCTAGATCCGACACAACCCTCTTGGCACCACAGAATTAAGTCCCTTGTATCTTCCTTTCTGACCACAACTCCTGCCCCACACAGCTAACTTTTACAGCAATCACTTTGTTGCTTTTTATGTAGTGTGACTATCAAAGTGTACATCCTTAAAAGTTTAATTTTGTCTGTTCTTGACTTCATTAAGTGGAATCATATAGTACGTACTGTGGTTTCTGTTGTTTAGCCTTATTTTTACAACTTATCCATCATGTGGTTAGCTATAATTTATTTCCATTGTTATGCAGGACTCTGACTATAATCTTAAATGTCACTGATGAACATTTGGGTCCTTTCAAATTTCTGGCTCTTACAATCAGTGGCCATTTGGATTATCTTTCTTATGACATGCCTGTTTGCATTTGAATTTTTAAAAAACTGCAGACTTTTTATATTTAAAAATCTTTTAAAGATATCTGCTATATTAGTAATCCACCTGGAACTGATTTTCAGATTTGCTGTGAGACAGGGTTTAATTACCTTTCTGGTACATGGATACTCAATTATTCCAGCACCATTTATTGAACAGATTGTCCTTTTCCTACTCCTCTGCAATATCATTTTTATCATAAATCAAGTGTCCACATATGCATGGGTTTGTTTCAAAACACTATTCTGTTCCACTAAGCTCATTTTTGCATGACATTATTCATTTAAGAAAGTTACTTATCACAAACCTTGGTCCTCTTAGCTCAATCAGTAATGGCCCAGTCTTTTCTATATGGAATTGGTAAATGGGGTTATTTTTATGAGTCTCTTGGAAATTTCCACATCCTCCAGCACTCTGACCACTCCACTTTCCATTAATCTAATAAAACAAAGTTTTTATATTAACAAAACTTCACATTCTCCAATTCCACGTTAAAGACAAAACTCCTTTACATGCCTCCCTCCAAAAAAAGGGAAGACAACCTCCCACTCTGGCTCTGCCCTCTCTCCATTCTTTATTTGTCACTGACGGTGCAAATAAACTCCCGTTTCAGCCAGGCTACTCTGCTGCTACTGCTACTTGAACCCCATCTCCATCTCTCAGTCTTCAATCAAGTTGTTCTCCCTGACAATAATGCTCCCTCAAATCATCCTCTATACATCTAGCCCGCCTTGCAAAGTCAATCTCATTCTATTAAGAGGTTTATCCACATGGCCTTCCTTAGACCAAAGATTGCATTAATCTTTCTCTGAACTTCTTATTTCTTCCCACAGAATCACTTAATGTTGCTCACTGAAGACCTTGTATTCCAACCCAGACTGGGTGGAAGCTACTTACATTTTCCTTATTCCTTTCAAGTCCCAGAATACTTTTATTTTGTAAGAAATTGTTAAATGTGAATAAAAAGAGAAAATGAGAAAAAAAAAAAAAGAATTCTAAGAGGTCTATGAGATTATGATCCTAAGAAACAATTCTCTTACCTGTTTTGATAAGGTGTATGGTGAAGGAATCTTTGAAAAAGTAAAGCTGCATGCTGAATATACCTAGATTAAAAAAAATTATTGTACTGATAAAGTTTATACTTATAAAAACAAAGTAATAAAATATATTGGAAGACTGAAAAATTAGTTGGCACATATAAACATCATGATCTGCAGGCAGCCTGGTATCAAGTTAGATTTAATGAACTGGGAACTGGGAAGCTAGGGATCTGTCTTGGCTTTCTCTGCTGCTGTGTGTGACTCAGGACAGGTCACCATCTCTCTAGGCCTCGGCATCTGCATCTGAAGGATGGAGTGAAGTTAGCTCCCCAATGTCACTAAAAATCTATTCAAATTGAGCTCCGTTGCTGGTCTATGGAAATATCTAAGCAGAACCAAATTACAGTGACCTTCCTAACTATGAGAGCAATGTTCATAGGCCATCGATTCCCTAAGTTCAAAGTCTTATATTCAACATACATTACCTCAAGACTGAACTGTAACTCTGAAAACTAAAATGCTCATTAAAAATGTTATTCAAAATAAAAGATTACTTTTCAAAAGTATGTTCTGCAGAAAGCGTCATAATATCGAACTGATATACATACAAACATACACACAAATATACATAGATAACAAGCAATACAATTATAGATAACAATTATTTTTCAGAAATAATCCCACTTACACAACAGAGCACATTATGTACTTTATATTATTGTTTTGTCATTGTATATTGGTTTACTTACCCGGACTGTATAATGGATTGTGTTCTGTTTTTCATACTGAGAAACCACTAATGTAAAGGTATGGGTCCCAGGTGTAGTCAGCTTTATCTTAGTCAAATAATGAGGGCTGTTAATTCGAATCCCATCAATGTATGGGGGAGGGTCAGCTGCAAATAAACAAGTGTGTTTATAGAAGACTTTAGTTTTAAATTTAAGTTTTATGGTTGATGGTAGAAAAAACAGACATCCCCTTAATTGATTCTATCTTTAAATACAATAGTACTAAAGAATTATAATTTCAATTAAAAACTTTACAATTAAACAATATAAAACTTTAAAAGTTTCTAATCAGCAAAAGTATCTTTTAGAATATATTCAATAACGTATAAAGTAATCCCTATTACTTGCCCTATGTTGCGCCTTTTTCTCTAGTATAAGATTTTAAAGTTAGGATTAGCTTTTTCTTCTTTTGAGGAAAAATTTTAAAAATGATACAAAGAAACATATAAAAATTCCCTATCATTCAATTAACTTTTTCTTTTTTGCCATACTAGCTTCTTCATAAAACAAAGTCCCTTTTAACCGCCACCCTTCGTTTTATTCCATTCCACTCTGATAGATTTGAAGGACATCTTTCCAAACTTTCACACACACGTATCCCTTAAAAAGAATGAATGGGTAAATTTATTTCTGTGAGCATATATCTAAAAAAAGGACTGTATGTGTTTTATTTTACATCTTTCATTTTTCAATGTTTTTGAGATTCATGTTGTTATACACAGATATGGTTTGTTTATTTTAAAACTGCCTATTTAATATTCTATTGTATGACTACAACACATTTTATCTATAGCCCCCATCTAGTTATCCAGACAATCTGGATATTCAGATTATTTCCAATATTTTGCCTTCACAAACAATGCTGCTTGACATATATTTTGTTAGTCTCATTGAAGCTGACATAATAAAATCGTTTCATGCATTTTAATTGCCATATGTCATTTAAGATCAATGCTATATCACTTGGCTTATTTACGAACACCAATTATTTACAATGTGATCTATTAGAAACACTAAACATTTTAGTATCTCAAATAGGTAATACGTCTCTAATGCTTAGAGGTGTATAATCTAGTGCGAACAGAAAAAGAATGGGCACATCTATGATCTTGGACAAGGTTTTTAACCTTTCTATGTCTCAGTTTACTCTTCTGTCAAATGAGGAACAATAAGGCCTGTTCCATTTATCTCAGAGGTCTGTGATGAAAATAAATCTACAAACCAGAAAGTACCTTACAAAGGCAAAATCACTGTTAAAAAGGGAGCACCGTTTTTAAAAAAATCCAAGTAAAAAGAGTAAAGAAATTTAAAATTTGAAAGTTACATAACGCTTTAATGCTAGGAATACAGTCGCAACATTTGTGCTTTTTCTTGGTTGTATAATGACCAATGTGCAAAAATGGAAAATTTGGCTGGTTTAACCCAACATGTATCATTCGATCTACTATGTGCCATGCCCGTTCCAGAATATTTAGAGATACTGCCTATTGAGAATCAATTACATGCCTTCAACACAGTGTAATGGGGAGGAATGCCATATTTTCCTATGATAAAGCAAAACAAAACTCAACAACATCACTTTTCATAACAGCTCCCCCAACATTGCCCATTTCTTTGAAAGAACTGTCAATAATTGCTTCCTTCCTTCACAGTCTCATCTTAAACCACTCCAATTGGCCTTCTAGTCTGCCCTTCCTCCAACTCTGTTCCTGTCAAGGTCAACAATGACTGCTAGGATGCTAAATCCAATAGTCTCTTCTCTAACCTAATCTTAATCAGCCTCTAAAATAGCAATCAATGCAGTTGTCCATTCTTTTCTTTCTTCTCCTAGGTTATATGAAACATTACTCTGTATTTCATCAGGTACTCTGTTCAAATTCTTTTATGGTAACTTTTCCTTTGCTTAACCTTAGGATGTCAGAGTTCATGAGTGGTCAGGTCTGGGGTGTTCATCTCTATACCTACAGCTCTCTCCATAGATGATTTATTTTTTTCCATAGGTGATTTAATACAGAGCTATCTTCAAATGCCATCTATATGCTCCTTACTCCTAAATCTACACCTACACTCTATACCTTATCCCAGAATTCTATTCAGAAATCTAAATGCCTACTTGGCATCTAATAGGGTATCAAATTTAACGAAACCAAAAATTAACTGCTCCTCCCTACCCACCAATACTTAGCCATCTCAGTAAATAGTACACCTTTCTATTGCTCAAGCCAAAAAAAATAGGAATCATCCTTGATAAGTCTTTGCCCCCTATATCAACTCAGGTCCTGTAAATCCTACTGAAACTCAAATCTATCTACTCCCTTCCTCCACCTGAAGTTCAAACCACCATCACTTCTCCAAAATTGCCTATCTGGTTTCTCTACTTTCATTTTTTGCCCCTCCAATATATTCTACTAAGAATCTTCTTAAAAAAAAAAATTAGATCATGTCATTTTCCTAATTAAGACTCTCCAAAGATTTCCCATCACACTTAGAACACATCCAAACCCTTTCGTGTGGCATACAGAACCTCATGTGAGCTTCTGAGCCTGCATACCTTTCTGACCTCTTCAGATACCATACCTCCCCAGGCCTACTGGCCTTTTTCCTGTTTCAAAAAAAACCCAATCTTTTTCTCATTTTAGAGTCCTTGCACTTGCTGTTCCCTCTGCCTGTTCCTTTTGCTTTTCCCTCTATTTCTTTGAATGACTGATTCATTTTTGTCATTCAGAGTTCCTCTTATCCCTCTCAATGAAGCCTTGTATGGTTACCCATCCAACAAGCAACCCGTCACTAACACATGACCCTATTTGTTTCTTTACAAGCATGCATTACTATTTTTTTGCTTATCTGTCTCCCTGACTATAACAAATAGTTCCTATCACTTAGTAAGTGATATAAATTTTTTTGACTGTGAAAACAAAAACGGTTTCAATATGTTAAATGTCTCAGCTGCCCTCAGAAGGGAAGATTCACTTTGGCAGAAAGGTTATCACACAAGAAATAACATATAAGCTGGATCTTAATTATGTTCATTATGCAGAAGAGGGTAAAAAGACTATGTGGGCAGAGAGCAGGGAGGGGAGAGATTCTTGGTAGAAGAAACTGTGTGGAAAGAGAGGTGACGAGGGCATGACATGTTTAAGAGTAGCCAGCACCTCACTGTGGTGCTGGCTACTCTTAAACATGTCATGCCCTCGTCGCTACTGTGAAAAGGAGGCCTGAGATAAAGGGGGACGGGAAGTTGTTAAGGCCCGGATATAAAAAGCTTTATACACCATGGTGATGAGCTTGGATTTTATCCAAGAATCCACGAAAAACCACAGATTTTTCAATCAGAGAAAAAGATATGATTTAAGTTTCAGAAATAAAACTGACAGCAATGTGTAAAAATGGAGAAATCTAAAATTCCTGAGGTCTCTATTAAAAACAAATCAAAGCAAAACACACAGCAGCATAAATACACATTCACCTGTTTGAGTGGTTTCTATTAGTCTAGCATAATTAATTTATGCATATTATCTACATAAAATCTGTCATTTTCAACTTAATCATGTAATCAAAACTTTAATGTTTGTTTCAATTTTTGCCTACTAAACTTACCTGGGTAATATACTTTTTTCCCATCAGTCTTGTATACAACCATTGTGATAAATTCTCGATTATTTGCAAAATCATCCTAAAAGCACAAAGAATCCAAAGTGATTAGAAAAATGGGCTCAAAAATGCTCTTAAGTGGATAAAAAGAATAATTCTAACTTTTAGAGCATTTATTTCAGCTATTTAGTGCAATTAAAAACACTGGTTTTACGAATTAAGCTGTCTTTTCAATATATTGACCATACTGTATGAACAAATATATTAAAAGGAGACTGAGGCTATTAAAATTATCATCACCCATTACAGAATCAGGCAGGCCTCATGATTCAAAATTTCCAAAACCCCTTTACCATATCTTAATGTTAATATTCTTAAGACCTAAAGTATATATAATCAACATGAAAACTCTCACTAAAAAGCATAAACTCCTTGTTTTTCTTCAGGGATGATTTCTGAATAAGACTTCTAAGTGTATGATTATAAATGATAAATTTCCTTAGAAGGAAATATACATTTAGCTAAGAAAATACAGTTTTCAAGCCACCTACATAAATCAAACAGGCTGGTGATCAAATTAGATATCTCATTCACAATGGTCTAATTACATTTCAAAGAATTTCTGTATGGAATATCTTAAGAAGGGCATCAGTACCTTGTCTGTTATGTGTCTACTAAGCAAAACCCAGACCGCAGCGCCACCTTGTGGACACTGCACCTCCAATTTGTACTGGGGGTTGTTGGCCAGGCTATAGGCATCTTTCACAGGTCCGTGCTTAGCATCCCAAGTACTAAAATATAAAGTCAACAAAGAAGGTAGTAATTAAAATTCCCATAGAGCTAAAATATATTACTTTTCAAAAAGTTTTGTGTTTCAGATATAATTATCAGATTTTTCTGTCCGTAAATTTTTGGCATAACCAGGCAAAATTTAAAGGAAGTAACTATTACATGATAGTCAACCGTGGGCATGACAAAAGGAGAATACTAGTCTTCCTAAATTAATCATTTCATTTTAAATAAAAAAAGTGGAGACTACTATAAAGCATACCCTGAAATGCACAAAAAGTTACCTGTGAATACATGTTGATTCTTTAAAAAGACCTGGATTCCAACTCAAATAAATCACATCATAATACTGGCAGAGATCATCCCATGAAATCCAAAATATGCCTGAAAATTAGGTGTCTTTGTTAATCTAAAGAATATCTTAATGATGAATACCAAATTAGTTAAACACATCTCACATTGTTAAAACATGTATTTAAAGATCAAATGGTATTAAAATTACAAAAAGATATATTTACCATTGTCTATTTTTTGAGCTGTTCGAGGATCAAAGTTTAAATATTTTTGTAACTCCGGGGTCCAGTTTTTTACATCATTTTCACTATACCTTCCTTTCCAACGTAAATGACTCCATGGATTTTTCAACTGGATAAATCGCAGCCCCTATTTAAAAAAAAAAAAACACAAAAAACATGAGACATCAAAGTTGCAAAACAGTTATTACCATATTTTTATTAGTTATATCATTCTCTAAGGAAGGATGTATTCTGAATACTTATCAATTCTTTTCCCACCACATCAATTTAAAATTAATATTCTTTAAAGAACACTTTCACCATGTCACATATCTGATCAAAACTGTAAATGGCTATCTATCCCTAGAGCTATGCTGTCCATATGGTAGTCACTAAACCACATGTGGTTATTTAAAATAAAATTAAAAAAAATTTAAAAATCAGTTACTCAGTTACACTAGCCACATTTCAAGTGTTCAAGGACCATGTGAAGCTCGTAGCTAATGCACTGCACAGCAAAGATAGAGAACATTTCTGTCAATGAAGGGAGTCCAATCAGGTTGACTTAGAACATCGGTTATTTTCTGTCCTTTCAGAGCCTACTTTACTCTGTCCTCACCAATTTCTAGTACTCACATCCCATGTATCTTTGGCTCTAGCCTAGTCTTTTCTCTCACAACCCCACAAATAATCCTTATTCGATTCCACCTCTAAAGGCATTTGCTCATGTTGTTTCCCTTTCCTGGAAGGCCCTCGATGATCCCTTTTAACTACCCTTCCTTTCAGATCTTCTTTAGTTTCTTCCTCCATTGACTGTCACTCTGAAGACTGGAGCAGTGATGAAAAAAGAACACAGACTTTGGAGTCAGAATGAAATAGAACCAAATTCCACCTCTACTATTTAACAGCTTTATGGGCACCTGCTTTGGTCATTTACCTTCTTTGAGTATTTGTTTACTCATATGTAATGAAATGATGATTATAATGTCTCCTAGAAGATGGTTGTGAAGATTAAATAAAGTAACATATGCAAAAGATCTAGCACGCAATAATTTTCTTCTTTTAATAATGACCTCTCCTCTAAAGTTTATAGTGCTAACAACTCTATTACATTAACTTAAAACAGATAATATCCTGTCTTATAGTGTTTCCTACTTGTGCAAATGTAAGAATCTTGTCTTTCCAAAAAGATGGTAAACTCCTTGAGCCAGTTACAGTATTATTCTTTTTCAGAAGTCTCCATTGAGTTTATGGAATGTTAAGGTAAGTGCTCAATAAATACTGGGTGTGTCTACAGAATTGATTACTCTGATTCAGAAAAACAAAAGAGCTTGCAAATCCAAGAATGTTTGTCTTATTTCAAGTCGTCAACTTAGAAAATCATAGTTTTTCTCTAATGATTTCATAAATCACTGTTTTGGGGACTTTAAAAAACAAATTCTGCTATTTTAAATGTGGCAAATCTTGGCCTGGGGTAATGTGATTTCTAGACATAAGCAAGACTCATTTATCTTGGGCTATATTCTCTAGAATCTTCATTAATACAATTTTTCTCAATTTCTTCTACACCACTTGTGCTTCACTCCTGCCCCTGCCACATATCAGCTAACACACTGAATTCTAGTTCCTTTCTTTTCATAAAACCTAGTTCTACATGAGCAGGAATTCTGCCTTATTTCAGGACTCTATCACTTTTAAAAAAAGAAATATAAAGGAGCGAAGGGTTAAAGTACAAATTAGTTGATAGATGGTTACTGGGATGGGGAGGATGGCATACGGAATGCAGTCAGCAATAATGTAATGTTTATGTGTAGAGGCAGATCCTTCCTTGATTGTCACCCTATGTGTAGAGGGTGACAATCAAGGAAGGATCGTTTCATAAGCTATTTAAATGTCTAACCAATGCACTGTATACTTGAAACTAATAATAAAATAAAGTAAAATTAAAAAAAAAATAAAAGAAAACCATGAGCAATAGTACACTTTAAAAAATTTTAAATAACTGGAAGTGGGATGTAAAATGGTTGAAGATTTTAGAACCACTTTGAAGGATAAAGGCAAACAAAACTATTACAAAAGACATGACAAAAAAGTAAAGAAGCATAAATAAGAACACCTGAAGAGCAACTATACTAGTCATTAACAGTAAGCCCAATTTTAGTTCAAATGTCACTGGTGCAAAGAGCTGAAGTTGCCAGGATTGCAAGGAAACATTCTTAGAAAAAACAATTATTGTGAAAATATTTGCTATAGAACTATTGAATCAAACAGACAAAACTTACTTAAGAGCAGAAAGGACTGAACAATTTATTGATACTAAACATCTACATAATATATATTAATTTTGTACCTTAAAAACAGATTGTTTTCAAGTGTCTAATTTTTTAAAAAATAATTATTTTATGGTGACATTGGTTAACGAAATCTAATAAGTTTCAGCTGTACATTTTAACAGTAAGGCATATATATATTTACACTGTATGTTCACTTTCCATGGTTAGCTTTCTTTCTGTCATCACATATTTGATAGCCCCTGAGCCCATCTAACTTTCCCCTCCCCTCTGGTTCAAATGTCTATTTTTTTTTTACAATGATTAATTATATATGAGAAAAGAAAACCTCAATAAAATAAAAAAATGTGAAAAAATATATAAACAGAGGAAATTACTACTAAACTTTCCAGAAGCAGGCCCCAGGCATCACTGACATTCAAGGACACTAAGATATGGCTGTAGGTTTTGTTTGGGTAGAGAATCAGCAATTCAGAGGGCCTTGGAAGGGGGAAGAAATGCTAAAAAACGAAAAAAAGAAACTGCTTTATAATAAAACATTCTACTTGCAAAGTTATTTCCAAGTGGCAGTAAAAGAAAAGCCTTGGATAGTTTCAGAAATCCATTGGTAAGGTATGCCTGGACTTAGAGACGGCAGCTTGAAACTGAGATGTACCTTCATAGTAGACTATGGAACATCACTCGGGAGGATACAAAAAAAAAGACTCAAAGGAGGACTGCTGAGATTAAAATGAAGATTTTAGAATATGCGAAAGGTTAGAAGCAGTCAAAAAGGATAATATTTTCACTCAAGAGAAGAAAATCTTACTAACTGAAGAATGTGATGAATGACAGATGACTGGGAGTAGATTTAGTCAAAGATGAGGCGTATCTACACAAAAGAGGTTCTGGAGACAAATGCCTGAATGAGATAAATACGGAAATATTTTTAAATAGAAGTCAGAACTAAGGAAGTATCTCAAAATAGACAAAACAAAAACAAAGAAACCCACAAAAATGATGAACCCAGAAAACTCTTCAAATATATACTCCATCAGAAATAATGAAGAAAAGCTCCATAAATTTTAACACACATGAAGAAGCCTTTAGGCAAAGATCAACCATGACTACAAAGAGTTCATGGAAACAAAAGGAAATTGAGGCCAATTCCACAGTATGAGATGTCTGCTCAAGCTGGGTCAGTAACTTTCATAGAATTACAGAGTGATTGTGAGCATTATCACAGTGAAAAACCCGTCACCAGGCCACAGTTTACTCTATCTACACATGTTCTAAAATGCCTTAATCTTTACAGAACAATTGCCATGTGGAATTCATACTGTGTGAATAATGCCGATTTTTCACTAAAAAGGCTGTTATTTAAAATTCTTACTTTATTGGCATTCAGCAATTTTTTAATGTTTTTGGTTTCAAGTCAAACCACAGGTGCCTATTTTTCTCATAACATGTAATCTGTCTAGTTTCCTCTGAAACATGAGAACAGTCTTATTATTCAAAGTAAATGATACAATATTCACAGAAATTTTCCTCAAATTCAAGCTTATTTTCATATTGACTATTTATCTAAATTTAAATCTTTTGCTACCACCTCAATATTGGTCATCTATTAATACCTACCTTAAAGAATGTTCTAACAATAAAATTATATGTATATAGTACTAAATGATAGCAAGTTATTCTTAATGTTTTGATTGTTTATGGCAAATTACATTATAAAATAAACAAACCTCAGCTTATTCAATTTCACATAAATTTTTATGTTTTTTTGCTTTAAGTAGTCAATTTTTATGCCACTTTTAAAGAAAGACACAATTCTATATAGTATGGCAGGGGAAGGGTGCAACAATGACTGGCTGATTTAGAAAGCCCTGAGATTATAAATTTTTAAATGTTGCAGCAGGTCCCTGCTGCCTTTATAATTCATACAATTCCATGTGCCACATAAGGAAATCAGTCTAAAACACACTGGTGCCCTGTTATTGTTGACTACTACTTTTATCTAGAAGTTAATGCAGGGAAAACTGAAAGACACTGCTAAACTTTCTAGTGACTAGACAGCTTACATACCATACCATTAGAGAAAGGAGTCCTTCTTTAATAAATTTTGTATTTTCTAATCCATAGACCAGATCTATTTTTCAGTTGAAAATAATCAATACTTGAGAAGAAATAAAGTCAACCATTCTAACATCTGGGCACAGAGAAAGGGTCTGAAAGGCCTGATAGAATGCAAGGGCTGCTACGAAGAGAAACACCTGCAAACCCATGGGCATGTTTCTTATTCATAGGTGTCTTATTATTTTTTGGTCCTTTCACAAGAATTTACTTACTGTCTACTATGCTCTAGAGCCTAACGTTGTGTTTGACCCCCAACACCAACATGCAGCCCAGAATTCTGAGGGCTGTGTATTCACCTTAACTCTGCTAGTTTTATGGAAAAGAGAAAGAAGTATATATTTCTGTTCTGTCATCAATATTTATGCTGTCAATGTCATTACATTTCCCATCTTTTTATTTCATAATTCCCAGTGGCAGACAGGTCAAGTTGTTTAATCATTTAGGTAAAATGATTCTAAAACGTTACTAAACCTTGATTTGTCAGTGTTCAAAAGTCTAAGACATCATTTGGGAATCCTGCGATGTCTTATTAACAAACAAGAAAAATAAGAGAAAAAAATTGAAGGCGAACCTTGAACTCTCTAATGTCCAAAACAGCATATGCATGTGTGGGAACCAGACCCCATTTCTCTCCTTCAGCTTCAGTCATCATTCCAGTTGATGCAGTGATGAGGACATCCCCTTTGTGAAACCTGGAATGACACCAATAGACAAAGAATGAAAAGAAAACTCATTTGTAATCTCCGATCACACCATCTTTCTTTTAGTCTAATGGTCCACATGAAAATTTCCACATAATCTGAATTTTTTTCTAAAATAAGGTATTCCCAACACCCCCTGAAGAACTTTCAATAAGAAGTACATTTCTGTGCTCACTTTGGCAGAACATATATTAAAAAAGGTATACTTCCATTTTACAGCACATCTGATAAATTACTGTCCCACCCCAGTTTTAGACGACTTAGTTCTCAGGTAGAATCTTTTCAATGAAAGAAGAAAATGCTAAATTTTCAAATGATTTACAAATAATGATGAAGATGTGAAATGCCAAATGTACTTCCCCCAAAGCAGTATCATTTATCAAATCGCTGAGTTTTCTAGTGATTGTATATTATTGTATAGACAACTTTCCAGACCCTATATGTTAGCAATGATTTCTGAAGTGAAGGTGGCTATATCTACCCACTGCCTTAGTCTGTGAAATGAACTAGGAGCTAACAGGCACTCCCCACACTATATGTAAATTATCCATTTAAGGCTTAAGTTTATCTTCTTTATGTTCTCAGACTTCTCTTTTCTCACCTTCCTCAACTGGTAAGTACTAAGAAAGTACAAAATAATTTTCCCATATCACATACTCCTGATTCAAGTGTTTTAGATTACCTATAATTTGGACTAACTGTATATCCTTCAGCGAGGATAACTGAGGGTTGGTTGCAGTAAGTACATAAAGTGAAGCTTTAAAAAAAACCAATTTCCCTAATAACTGAAAACGACAACCTCTGCAATATCTATTCTAAATAAGGCATAAAATTAAGATTTTTTTTTTTACCAAAAAAAAAGAAAGAGGGAGAGAGAGAGAAGAAAATGTTTACCTTTGATAAAGCATTCTGAAAGAACTATCCTTACTGAAAGTTTGGCTATCTGAATGCATGGCGATCCTTTCTGGTATCCACCCAGTCAGTGCATGAAGATCAATATTCTACAATATAAACACGTTTCAGGACTGTGAATTATTTTTTTCAAGCTCTTAGATACATCCCCAGGGTACTATTAAATCTCATAGATTTGATATAATGATTTTGAAAGAAATAAACCAGAAGGTAGTAAGTTGTTTTCTATCAGTAATACATTTCTTATTTAACTCAAATTCCTACCTGGATTTAATTTAAGAACAAGCTTATCTTTTACTTATAATCTATGCTGCTTTTCCTGAATATAACAGAATGTTTTACAGATAAACAACGATGAAAACTCAAAACATTTAACAGAAGAAACTGCTTTAATAATGACGACAATCATGTAGTTCACCATTTAATGGTTTTTACAATATGATAGTTATTTTTCTAATGTTTTACATATATTCTCATTCTTTCTCTCTCTGAACTACACCAGGTAAATTAACATGCAATGGATCAGAAAGCTAAACTAAAAAAGTATTTGAAGGCTAGAGCCATTGAGCATGTATACTGGGAAGAAATTTTAACATCCTACTGCATTTAACTCTGACTTATGCATTCTCTGACTAGCATTACAAGAACCAGAAGAAAGAAGGAGGCTGAGAACTAGACAAGAAAACTAGCCAAGTATGAATGATGGTGATTTTCATATATTAATTATACCACTTAATCTTTACAACACTGAAGGTGGGTATTATCCTCATATTACGGACAAGTGAAAATGCTGAGAAAGGTTAAATACCATTTTTAGGGCCACAGGCTGGTTACTGTCATAATTTGGTCATGCTAATTTCTGGTTTAACTTATACAATAAAGAAAAATGACACCTCTATTTTACAGGTTAAGTCATGTTAAGGTTGGGAAAAACTAAAAAACAAAAAAAATCCTTGAATTTACAAATCAAAAAATATATATATATATAAGGATGACAATATGACACATCCCTTAGACCTGAAGAGGCTTGTTTGGAAAGGAACACTGTTTAATTGATCCTTATCCCAACATAAGAGCTGACACATACATTTTAGGCTTTCTTGAATACCAAATCTATACAGGAAGTCCTTGAATAACACAGTTTCTTTATAACATTGATGAGATGCCATAGGAATTTAATTCTTATTTATCTCAATTAGCCTACAGTAAAACTGGATTAATTATACATAATTTTGCTTCAAGTTGTAGAACCTATGGAAAATATTGAGAACTTAATTGTATGATGTGCTAATCTTAAAAAATATGTACTCCCATAATAAAATCAGCATTTTTCAGGGGTTCATAATCTGTTTTCTTTTCCTTTAAACAAAAATATCATCTGTAATTTTTCAAATTTAAAAAAGTCATATTGGTATAAGTCTGTGTCTGGATCATCTTATTACTTACTGAATTAGATCCTGGGAAATCATATCCTCCCATGACTTTCATGTATGCTTTTTCAATGAGAGAAACCCATAATTCACTTTTGTTGTTAGAATAAGAACAGAGTAATTCTCCCTTATGATCGACAGGTAATTGGTCATCAATTATCACCTGGAGAAAGATAACATTAATTTTTTTAGGTGGTACAAAATATTTTAAAATCTTCTCTATCAAGTAAAACCCACCTTTCATACTGATAAAGTGAAAGGAATGCTGTCTATTATTAAGGTAATGACTGACAGTTTCCTATTTCTAGAATCTGATTATTTAAAAATATTACATGATCTTTTATTCAAGTTTACAAGCTATTCTTCCTGTCAGGTGATAACCTTGAGCCAACTCATTAGATGTTATTATGACTCTACCATCAAAATTATTAGGGATTCTAAAAATGTACATTATATCTAAAATAATTACTTTTTGGAACTTGCCATAACTTTTCCCAAAACCATTAAAAAAAACAACTTTATATTCGTCATGATTTTTAATTATTAACACATTATTGACAGTATTATGTATATTACAAACCAACTAAATGTTTAAATGTCTACATGTTTTTTAAATGTTTATACAAGCAACATTTCTTAATGATTCTACTCAAGGTTCAAAGGTAGGGAAGGTAAGAGAGAAGAGGTTGGGGTGGGAAGAGACATTATTCACCTTTCTTGGGACACCATTGAGGTGAAGTTTTACCATATACTTTCCACATGGATTGTACTCTGGCTCACCATCCTTATTCTGAGGGTAAATTATGCTTTTGTAAAAAAAAATATTAAAATATCAACATTAATATTCAGTAGACATATATTGTCTTGGCAATTTTATAAAAATAAACAGAATATTTTTCTATAGTAGGCCTAGAAAAAGAATTTTACCCTAATCAAAATGCTTTTTAAATGTAGATAAATGAAGAAAATATCTTATGAGATCACACAGCAAGACATAAATTTCACAATATTCTGAAAGATGCTCAGTTTTTAACAATATACTCTAATAAATCATCTTTTAAGTAGATATATTTTAAGCCAATTAAAATAACCTACTATTGGCCCCCAAAAGTAAAGAGCATTTCAATTAATTCCAACTAAGGCAACTAACTACAACTCTGACAGACGTTAGCACAATTATGATATAGTTACACAAAATTATCCAATAAGATAAAAACAGTATCAACTGTCTTTCACACACTGCATATTATATTATAAGGTCTGTTTATCCAAGAAGGCAAATAGCTTGAAACTAAGGTCTGTCTAATTCATCTTTGTACTTTCAGAACTTAACACACCAAAACACTCAGGAAAAATTGTGAAAAACTTATGATGTTTAATTATTATAATGAATTACTTTAAGCCAAAAAAACTTTTAAAAATTGAAAAAGTAATTCAATAACATTTCAGTACATTTTAAGCAGTTCTAGCCAACAGAAAGGTTATTTCATATCACATTATTTTATATTACTCTATATTTTAGGTTAAAGAAAGGTAAGACTAATTTTAATAATAGTTTATTTAATCCAACATTTCCAAAATATAATTCTGATGTGCAATTAATATAAAAATGAGATATTCTCCAATTTCACATTTTTTTGTGCTGTTTTCAAAAGCTGATGCATTTTAGACTAGTCCATCTCAATTCAGACTAGCCACTTCAAGTGTTCAATATCCACATGTAGCCGGCTAGTGGCTACCACACAGTAAATGCAATTATAAATAAACATGACATGATTTTATTTTGACCAACTTCATCTATTTCAAAACATATTTATTCTGTATATATTAACTACATGTGTACACATTCTTAGACTGTTTCGGTAAATCTGTTCACATTCACAAATCATCTGCTTAACACGCAAGGGCCATTATATTCTGAGTATTATGCCCTCTTCATTTTCTGTCCATAAGGCCTAAGTTTTAAATTTCTATTTAAGAGGAAAACATATGAAAAGGGCTAAAGGGACAAATATATAAAATTTTACCTGGTAATCAACTTCTTATTAAACCGTCTTTCATAAGCTGCACTGATAGCCAGTGATGCCACAAAGGAACAATCTGATACTATTGTCTGTTAATAAGAATTTATTAATATATTTCATTCATGTAATTTCAACATTACCACAATATTTAACCACTGCATCTAGCACCTGACTTTTTATACTAAATATCCTGACTATTGCTTGAGTAGGGGAATATAAATAGAAATGCCACATGGCCAATGTGCACGTATTTTGGTCAAACAAATCCTAGAAAAACCAAATAAAGTGTTTCAGCGAAGCATTCCTTACATGAATAAAAGCATACGCACTGAATCACACTGTTTTTAATGACAAAAAATTTAAAGGCATTTTTTAAAGTTGGTTTATTATAACATGACCAATTAAGATAAATATGCCTATCAAAAGATTCTTAAATCATAATATTTCAGGATCATTATTTTTATTCTAACGTGGAAGACATCTGTGACTTCAAAACTTAACTAAATGTTTGCAATAAAGCCATATTGTGATTCCAATAATAAAATGTTTTAAATAAGCCCAATATCTATCTTTTATATCTATTTTCTCACCAAGGTGAAATTCAGATTGTCAACTTTCTCACCTGCAAGCATGTATCAATAAATAGGGTCTATATAAAAATCTGTGATTGCTCAAAAGTTATTCATACTTTTATTATCTCAGTATTTCTAAGCTGAAGTATGCACAATAATTTTTCCAATTATATTCACATTTTAAAAAGTCTAAGAAAAAGTCAAATCTATATTTAAATTACTTTAAAATGTTAGCTTTCATATAAAATTATACAAAATAAATGTTTACCTGCTTTATGCTGAAACTGGACACAGTATAAATCATTGTAGGATTGTTGGTGAGGTCTTCTGGGCGTACCCATTTGGAAAATGTAGCTTTTTGTTTAGGTGATAATGGCAGCTTGCCCAATCTATCACTAAGGTAATAATAACAAAATTAAAAAAAAAATAATAAAATTAATCTTAAATGATGACTCGAAACCAAAATTAAATTTCTTAGTTTTTGTTTTTGGTATAGTGATCATAGCTATATTTATGTCATCTTAAAATAATTTCCTGGTCAAATCTGGCTTTTCACACTTAAACACAAATCCAGTCAATCTGCTCATACTCCTCAATTAAAAAAAACAACAACAATATAGATAACTGAAAACAAAAGAGCAACCTAAATTCTTTTATAGTCATTTATTTTTTTCTTTTATACTTATTTTAAGAATGTAATTTTAAAGTTTAATATAGCATGGTCACATTTGAGAAATTGAGTTTCATTAGAATGGAGCCATTAACAATACAAGCTGATTTGTTCAAAAGGACCTAAGAAGCTACTCATCTCCATGCTGGCTCTTGAGAAACTCTGCAAGGCTAATAATGAGAGTAGTTAATTACTGAGTAATGACCATATGCTAAGTATTATGCTAAAGTACTTTATATACACATTACTCATTGAATCTGCAAAACAATTCTATAAAAGCAAATATTTTTGGGAAATACTTAAAGTGATTAAATAACTTGCTAAGAAATAGGAAACTGGTACTTGAATCCAGGTCTCTGGTGCCAAATGCACCTTTGTATCCATTACCCTCTACTCACTGTGTGTTGGCAGTATATTGTATACTATTTCTCTAAAATTGATGTGCAGCACAAAAGAAAAAATATCTACCTTTCTTCAAACCTCTTCTAGAGCAAGGGCAACAAATCTATGCGTTTCAAAAATTTATTTTTCATTCAAAATTTTTTATTACAAATTTTAATTTGAAGACTATGAATTTAATTGGGCTTCAGAGTATGGAGAAAGTACTGAAAAATTAAAATGATCTTGGAAGTCAAAATTTCAATAGTGCTTACTTACCAGAAAGGCATCGGATAGGCAAAACGTTCCCTCAGGTCAATATTCATAAAAGGAACATATTCTATACCATTTATTTTTGATGTTGTCCTATAAAAAAACAAACAAAAATCTAAAGTAAACGTTCAAGTCTACCTTAATTATCAAACTTATTTAAACTCCTTAAAATTTAAATGACAAGGTATAGTACTAATAAAATTAAACAATCTCATGCTGTTGATATCATTATTTGGACAAAATTTTCACAAAATAGTTTAATACCAGAAAATAAATGATTTAATTCAATTTACAGGAGTTATTCTTTTAAGACTAACATCCTTCACAACAAAATGGTCGCAAGACAGGACTATACTACAGGTATTGAGAGTGTCCTTGACACTAAGATGCAAAGTGAATTCTATCCTAAGTCCAAAGGGAGAAAGCAAATGCTTATTTTGGGATTTAAAAAATATGACATTTATAATTCCGGAAAATATGTTTTTCATATTTTCTGGGTATGAGTATATAAAATGGGTAGTGGAAGGAAGTGTCATAAGTAACAGCTATAGCCTCTTGACAAATTAAAGAAACATGGTTTGTAGAAGCTTTGCATATTTCCTTCTTGTTTTGTGTATATACTCATTTGTACATGTTAACTATTTCCTTTCCCTCATTTTATTTAGAAGTAGCTGCAGGGTAACTTCACAACTTGGTCTCTAAGGTAACAATATTTAGGGAGACTGTGACTGAATTTGAGGACCAACTAATACAGTAAGTGATGGATACATTGACTGTGTATCATTTTGAAAAGATGGGAGTTTCACTTGTATGGATAGCTACATTTTGTTAGGCAGAAATACAGTTTTGTTGTAGCATGGAACTATTCAAATGTGTGCAGAAGGGAGCTTTTGGATGCTGAGTAGCCCAAGTGTTAGACTGTTATTAATTTATTTTCTCTCAACTCCAAAACCACTCCTTTTAAAAAATCTTGCTCTGTGTTGTGCTGGTTCATATACAATTATTTCATGCAAAGAGAGCCAGACTAGTAGGAGTAGAATTAAAATCTACATCAGGAAAAGAAAGAAAAATGCCCTCGGGTGGCAGCTACATAAGAAAGGGCCCTTTCGACTTAATTTTAGGAAATTAAAAATGAGCAACTACATGACTTGCACAGCTCTAGGCAGACTGGATTTCTTCCGGAGACCAACTGAAGAACAGAAACAGTGGCTCAGAGATTTATCCCATCTATGCTGGCTCAGAATGCAATCAAGGATTTCTACATCACTGTTGTTTTTGCATTTTTAACATCTCTGAGGCTCTTCCGGACACTGAGCTGGCTTCCTAGAGCAGGGGTTGGCAAATGTTTTCTGTAAAAGGCCAGATAGGATACAGTTTCAACTCTGCAATGAGGTCTGTCACAAATTCTTGTTTTTTGTTTTCTCTTTACATCCCTTTAAAGAAATGTAAAAACCATTCATAGCTAAAGGCTTCCCTCTGCTGACCCCTGGCTTAGACTATTTCAAGGTAACAAATTTTCCCCCCACTTGGGCTCTGGTTACAAAGTTGCACACATGACTGACTGGTCTGCCATAGCTCTATTTAACCCCCTAAAGTTTAGTGCTCTATTTTGAAGAGTGCTAGGATTTTCAGAAAAACATGTCTAGTAGAACTGCTAACACTAAAATATATTAGCACAAGTTTTAAGAATTTCAAGTAGTGACTATATGACAATACAATTTATAATTATATAATAGAATTACATATAATAAAGATGTGAATATGACTCAGCAAACTTAATGAGAATAAAATTACTTGCACTAATTATGTTAACAAAATTGTTCATTAAAATGACTCATAAACTGATTTACCTGAGAACTTCTATTTCTTCTGCTGTATATCTCTGTCCTTGTGCATCGCATGACTGTGGACTTATAAATGGCTGAGGTCTTTCGAGGAAAGGATTAGTTCCCAGTGGAAAATGTGCTCTCGTCGGAGGTGGCTTTGGTTTAATATTCGTCGACTTGATTTTACATAATGGCTTTGTTAAAGGCTCACTCAATGCTTCTGCTCTATAATAGAGAGAAGTACAGAAAAAACTGTTCTAGTTTTCCTTCTCACATTTAAGTTTTCCAGAAAACAAAATTTACTTCAAGAACCAGTCAAGCATTCTTAATGTAAAATTAGTATATAAAATCCTTACATACTAATCAACTGTTTACTTCTTATGCTATTCCCAAAGGTACTTTTGTAATCAAATTTCCGTTGGCATTAACTGAGCACTTATTGCTTGTCAGATACTATGCAAGGCAGGGGAAATACAATAATGTATAAAACGCAATCCCTACTATTAAGGTGCTCAGAGTTTTGTAGGAAAAGAAAGACAACTGCACCAAAAGTGACAGATAATAAGATGGAAGTACTACATGCTGGTGAATGCACAGCATAAGATATCAACTTAATGAACTGCGGAGAGAAGGTGAATCAGGGAACGTTTTTCTGAATTGATATTTGAGCTGCAAAGAAGTCCACCTGGGGAAGCATTCTAAGTAGAAAGAACAGTATATGCGAATGTGCAGAAGCATGAAACATCATAGTGAGGATAATTTCAAAAGAATGAAGTCCCTGTGAATAGTGCAAATGAGAAGCAGTGGGAGATGAGACCAGTGGCAGGGGTTGGATTACAGAAAGCCTCACATGATAGTCCAGAGAATTCTGAATTTGTTCTGTCAAAGAACAAACAAGTTAAAAAACAGAATTTTTTAACCTGAGGTACATATATGAGCTACATGTACATGTAGGAGTCTTGTGAAAACATTGAGATTATATGCAAAAAGTATTATGTGCATTTTTCTTAGAGTGGATCCTTAATTTTGAACAGATCCTCAAAAGAGCCTATGACTGACCCACCCCTTTGCACTTAGAATGCACTCAGAGAATACTGGATGGGTTATCTTCATAGGTAATAAGCTCATCTATGATTCTGACTGGTGAAAGAAGTCAAAATGGAGACGATAACTCTGTCCAGTGTTCATCTCTTCGTGAATTTGGAAAAACAAAACTAAAGGTTAGATGACAGTAATGAAAAGGAGGGATGACTTTTATACCTCAGTAAAAAAAGAAGAGCTGGGGATGGTACAGCTACCTAGTCAGAGCCCCAAAAGGAGATAATTTTATGAATTTATGTTATAAGCACACTTTTCCTCTGTCTATAACACTCTTGAGGAGGTATAATTCTGGTGTGTAAATCCACTCATTCTTTCGACAAGTTCCTGAGCACATACGTACATCTAGCACTCTGCTATGCGCTTGGTTACAGCACTGAACAAAACAGACAAAATTCTCTGTACTGACAGAGCTTATGTTGAGGGGATGAAGGCTGGAAGGGACACAGACATTAATAACAAACATAATACTGGTAAATTACATATGCCTTAGAAAGTGGTAAGAGTTATAGAAAAGAATATCAGAATAGAGTAAGCAGGGTGAAAATATTGGAGGAGATTCAATTTTAAATAGAATGGTTAGGGTAGGCCTTATTGAAAAGCTGACATTTGAGCAGAGTTGAAGGAGCTACACACACTGTATAATTTGGGGTATGTGTACGGCTGTAAGCTGGCTCATTCTCAATTTTTCTATTTTTCGTGTTAGCTCTAGAAAGCTCTCAGAAAATTCTCTTCTTTGGAAGTCAGATATTACACAACAGAAGGTAAATCTTCCATTTCAAATATCATAATCATTTTTGTATCACACACTCATAGCAAAAGCTAAACAAAACATTTGATTGATTTCTTGAATTTAAAGCAGGGGACTAGGAAGGAATAAATTCATTCAGAGGATGAAGGTAGACTTACTGTAAATCTCAGGTGAAAGATGGAGGTCTGTCTACAAGCTCTACCATGCATTTAGATAAATCTGTCACATTTAAGTGACACATACACTGCCATCCATGGATAAGAACTTGAGTGACCAAAACTCACCTATCTAGTGCCTGTCGAGCCAACTGTTTCAGTTTATTTTGCAGAGTTTTATCAGCAGTTTCGTAAGACTTAAGAGAAAGAGAGACACATATTCTGAAGCATAATTTTTAATTTGCTCGATCCGTGCTATTTCTAAGCAAAAAAATTTACAATGCAATTATACTTTCTGAAATTATGAGAGAATAAACCAAGACATTTTATTTTCATCCTTAAAAGTATCATTTAAAGTACTGTTGCAAACTTGAGGCTGAGTAAGCTTTAAGACCATCTAATGTGGACAAGTGGTAACTGGAACACAACTGTACAACCATTGTGTGCCATGGAAGGCTGAGCAGCAGGAACTTCAGAAGACCAGGACTTATTTCCAGCCTCAGGTACCCACAGAAATCAGGCTAGATGGTTCCCCTGAACAAAAAGCCAGTGCTCTGAACAGTACTGAGACCACACTCTACCACTTCACCTCATACTCCTGTCAAATACACTGCTCTTAGGCACTGGATGTCCTTTAAAGCTACCAGTCCCAACCAGGGCTCCGCAGAAAGCAGTAAAAACCACTCGGCATACAGATTTTACATTGCAAATTAATGAAGCTCTCTCAAAACACTACCTTATTTTTAGTATTAAAATTGGAAAAAAAAATTAAAAAAGGAGTGGGGGGAGTTATTCTAAATTCATAGATTTGTAATGGCAAATTCTTCCTGGAAAAAGTTAATTCTAGTTACATGTAAAAGGGTTAAAAATTGGAATTTGTAATTTAAAAACAATTGCCTAATCTTAATACTGTCAAATTTTTAATGATGCTAAAGTCTATTATCAATTTTTTATTCTTTAGCATCTTTTAATGAGTAACTTAGTTACATTTATAATGATACAACTAGAAATGTTAAGTAAACTTCACTAATAAGGGGAGAAATTTTTCAGCATAATTCCACCAAACATAACTTGTAGCTATACATACGGTTTTCAGACAGAGATCTACGGCTTCTGTATACAACTCTATAGCATCTTCAACATTTCCTTTTTCATCTTCGTCAAAAGCTTGTGTAACAAGGAAGTGGGCACGCTCCAAGTCCAACTGATGTTTTGATTTCAAAGGATCAGCTCTCTTTGACTGAACTGGGATAGGAATAAAGCCACGGAGAAGAAATGTTACGTATATGTATATCCAGAAAACGACACATCATTTTAATACATTTAAGACATTCTTTATTGAAACTCTATAATCTTTCATTTAAAAAGTTTAGCGTGGTAAAAAAAAAAAAAAATCCTTTAAAAAATTTCCCTGTATTTTCTCTTCCTATCAGCACTTCCTTCATTAAAAAAAATAAAACCCAGAAGTCCTCTTTATATTTCCTCCCTACCCAAAATAAAAATTGGAAAATGCTAAAGAAACTCAATTACATTTTAAGGTAATTAAAACTTTTTTTTTGGTACAGACAATAATCGTGTAATATATTTATACTAGGCCCTGATGATAAATTTCCTGCTGTTTTCCTATTTTTTTCCTTGTTTTTACTTTGAAGTGTTTCTGTTTGTTTTTAATATAAAGATATACAAAGGACTTGTATCCAGAATATATAAATATCTCTTACAACTCAATAAAAAGACTGTTCCAATTTAAAAATGGGTATATGATTAATTATACCTGTGATCCAGTCAAGTTGTGTCAACTTGACTGGATCACAAGACAGGGTGCCCAGGTATTTGGCTAAACCTGACTTCTAGGTATGTCTGTGAGGGTGTTTCTGAATGAAATTTGCATTTGAATTGGTAGTAAAAGCAGACTGCCTTCCTTAATGTTGGGGGACACCACAGTCCATTGAGGGCCTGAAAAGAACAGTAAGGCAGAGAAGGGAGAATTTGCCCTCTCTGCCTGACTGCTGAACTGAGATATTGGTCTATTCCTGCCCTTGAACTGGGAATTACATCATTAGCTCCCCCTGGTTCTCAGGCCTTCGGATTTGGACTGAACTATACACTGGCTTTCTTGGGCCTCCAGATTGAGGATGGCAGATAATGGGAATTCTTAGCCTCCATCATCGCATGAGCCAATTCATCACTATAAATCTATATATACTATTGATTTGGTTTCTCTGGAGAACCCTGACATACAACAGGTAAAGGATCTGTACAACCATTTTTTCAAAGAGGATATTCAAATGGCTAACTGGCACATAAAAAGATACTCAAGATCATTAGTCATCAGGGAAATGCATATCAAAACTATAATGAAATGTCACTTTACACCCACTGGGATGGATAAAATAAAAAACACAAAAACAAGTGCTGATAAGAATGTGAAAATGGAACCCTCGTACGCTGTTAGTGAAATTATAAAATGATGTCGCCACTGTGCAAAGCAGTTTAGTGGTTCCTCAAAAACTTAAGATTTCAAGCTACCATATGACCCAGGAATTCCACTCCTGGGTATATATCCAAGAGAACTGAAAACATATGTCCATGCAAAGACGTATAAACAAATTTTCGTAACAGCATTATTTACTAAAGCCAAAAGGTGGAAACGAGCCAATGTCCATCAATTGATGAACAGGTAAACAAAATGTGGTATACCGATACAACAGCATGTTATTCAGCCATAAAAAAGAATGAAGTACTGATACATGCTACAACATGGATAAACCTTGAAAACATTACGCTAAATGAAAGAAGCCAGACACAAAAGCCCACATAATGGATGATTCCATTTACATAAAATGTCCAGAATAGGATAGAGAAAATAGATTGGTTGCTAGAAGCTAGGGAGTGGGAGGAATAGGTAATAACTGCTAATAGATAAGAGGTTTCTTTTGAGGTGACAAAAATGTTCTAAAATTATATAGTGGTGATTAGACATTGCACAACTTTTGGAATATACTAAAAACCTCTGAATTGTACACTGTAAAAAGGTAATTTTACGGTATATCACAATAAAGCTGCTATTTTTTAAAAAAGCTTTATATTTTGTCTCTTAAAGGTAAATGATTTTTTTCAAAGACTTTAACTCTCAATAACACTTCTCTGAAGTATGTTCTAATCCCACTTATAAAGCTCAAAAATGTTAAAATATCTAAGTCAAGGTTTCTCAGTCTTGGCACTACTGACATTTTCATCTGGGTAATTTTTTGCTGTGGACTGTCCTGGGCACTGCAGGATTTTTAACAATATCCTTGGCTTCTACTCACCTAGATGACAGAAGTATACTCCCTATCTCTTCCTAATGTAAAAAACAAAAGTCTCTCCAGACATTGCCAAATGTCTCCCGAGGGGCAAAATCACTCCCAGTTGAGAATGACTGATCTAGCCTTACAGTTTCACAGCTGTAAGTGGAAGGGCAGGTACTCAACTTAGATCTTTTAATTCTAAGCCTTGAGCTCTTTATTCCACACTGGTTAATTTCAAACTGTGTTACCTTTTCCCACCCGAAAGTCAACTCATTTCTCAAAAGTCTCTTGACTGTCAGTGGACTTGACCTGTTTTAAAAATTGGGTTTTTGAACAAGATTTTTATTTGATAAGTGACTCTTCTGCTTCATAATTAAGGAAACCATTTAATTCTCTACAGACTATACACCATTTGCTGAACAAAATGAGTCGAAAAGCTGGCAAAACAACTAAGGTATGTTATGCTTTAAAAATCCTTTTTGAACTTTACTTGTTTCACTGGCAAGCCTTTACTCTTTCAAGAGATCAGGACTGTCTCATTCTGTGTCTCTGTGTCACATTTATAAATTTAAGAATCTCATTTACTTGGTTGGGAAAAAGAAGTTGCTTTGAATTGCACAGTATTTTGAATACATGAATCAGGGGAATTTTGTATCAAGCGAGGCCCTGATGCACAGGCAGTTCACATTTTAATACATATAATTTCTGGGCCCTGTCTTAAGATTTTAATAGAAACCACTCACCTCTAACAAAACTGTGATCATTAAGCCTGTGTGTAGTTGTTTCACAGCATTTGCCATGCTGTTTACAAAAATACATACAAGTTGTTCCAGGTCTCTGCTTTCAGGTCGCTTTTCCAAGATACAGTTTACAAAGAGTTTAGTTAAAGTCTTGAGGTTGATGATACTGATATAGAAGAGATTGTGAACATACTGCTGAAGTCTTCAAACACTGAAGAGCAGTCATTTAATCTTAATATCAGCAGAGGGTATGTGACAGATATTTAAAAGGCAGATTTTAACAGGGTCCTAATCTTGATTCTGCTAGTGATATACATACACTGAATGTAAATAATTCACCATCTCTGCACCTCTGGGAAATTATAAGGTTGGACTATATTATCTCTAAGGTTCCTCTTCACAGATCTAACACTTATTTCCATAGTATGATTTTTAAAGATGTGATTACCAAAAGAGGAATGAGCAGCAACAGAGCGAGGATCAAGATCCAAAGACAAAAAGGAAAGAAACATAGCGAGAAAAGTAAGGTGTGATGGGAGAGAAGGAAAAAAAAATAAATACAGTGACAAACATAGCAGTACTTTACTTACCTGCTGAATGTAAAGCCTGAACTCTTTCCAGATACTCATTTATTTTCTCTTGAATGTGTTCTAGGCTTGATCCTGCCATCTCAGCATAGATTAAGGCTTGTGCGGCTTCCTAAAAAAAAAAAAATTCAAAATAGACTAGATGAATTATAATTAGAATTTTCTTTACCACTTTCCAACTCACCATTGTTTTCTATGAATGACAAAAGAATGTTTTTAAAATATTAGTAATTTTTCATAAAGTAAATGAGATATACTTTTTCAGTTCTCAATGCTCTAGATTGTCTCGTACTGTAAAATTACAAACTCAAACAAGAAAGATTATAAACATTTTCTTAGAATAGCTGGGGTTTGTATGATTTGTTTTCCTTTTTCTTTATGCAGTAGGTCAGATTTAAAATTATATATCTTAAGAAGGTGAATTGAGCATTAAAAGCATTAGAACAGATAATAATAGCTAATAAAACAAAATTAAATGTCAAGAAACGATTACAAGAAATTATAAAGGTTAAATATCTCATAGTGGAAAGAAAATCTTTCCCTTCACAGAAAATACTGTCAAAGGGTGACAAATTTTAAAGATTTTAGTTGTATGAAATCAACTTATTTTATTAAGAAAATCTGGATTCCTCTTCCAGTTATTCATTCCATAACTTCTACAGCCAGTTATGCCATGGCTAGTGAGGAAGAGCCTCTATTCTCTCCATCAGCATTCCAAGAAAGTTACCAGTGCTACCACCAAGAAGGACCAGAGAGAGATTTCTCCAAGTAACAACACCTTCTCTGCAGTAACTTAAGCATGTGCACTTCATGGAGCCTCATGCTTAATTGTCTGGACCCAAAGTAGCCATCTACTAAGTGTCACTTTTTGAATCCAGTGGCTGGAGCAGGAGTTGTATCACTGAACCTAACAGTTAAAATCAGTAAGAAGACTACAGTTTTGATCCAAATGGAAATTCAGTCTGAAGGCTGTGGGAGTAGAAAAGATATGATTTCCTCAGATTTTGAACTCAAGATAATTAAGGGGAGGAAATATAACTTTACAGGTAAACATTAAATACTGTACCTTATGTATCATTATCTAAAGACATTATAGCTACACTTAACTTCAATGAACTGATTCAACATGTGTATAAATATATTTTCGCCCTTTCAATTATTTTGCATGTAAATACTCATTTTCAAATAATTATCTTGCTTAAAAGAAATAAAGATAATTTTTAAAACCGCTAGTATCAATTTTACTCATTTCATTTGTATTCGAAAGTGACAATCAAGGAATCCCTTATAGAACAGCACTGAGACAGTAACCACTAAATATCTCATAAAGTTTATATAAATAATTCTGAAAAGCACCACCACTTCTGACTTTCTCAAGGATAGAAAATTCTTTATAATGACGTGCATATAATCCTATAGCAAAACGAGAAGCACTGCACAGTATTTTCTTTTGATTTAGGAAAAGCTATTTTATACGACACTATTTCAACTTATGAATATTTATCAGGTATTTCATAAAACTAAAAAACATAGAATTTTGCTTTTACAGAAATACCATTTCACAAAATTGTCCCAAGACAGTCCAAAAGATATAATTCTGAAACAAACCAAGTCTCTAAATATGAATTATGAAATAAAAGCAATATTAATCTGAGAAAAAGCAAACCACAGACATTTCTGACAGCATATACGTTCACGGAAAAAAATTACTACTACTGTATTATCAAAGTCTGACATTCTTTCTAAAAGAAGACAATATTATATAGATATATACGGAGGCAGAGAGTATGGCTAGAACTGGAGGGATTGGAGAGTAGAGGATCATTTAATAATTCTGCCCCAAGTAATTCATCCAAAAGAAATATCAAGGAAATATGTAAAGCGTTAGTTATAAGGATATTAATCGCACCGTTACTTATGATGTTAAAAAACCAGAATGAACTTAATTGCCCAATAGAGTTTGTAAATAAATTGTGGCACATCCACATAATGGAATGGTATGCATGTACTAAGATCATATTACAGAAGTAAATGTAATGATTTGCAAAAAGTTCAAATCACCAGGTTAAAAAATAGTATAAACAATACGATCCAAGTTTGTTAAAAAAAAGTGTACACACATGCGTAGAAAAACAAGCACAAAAATATACATCAAGTGCTAGGATGAGGGGCGTTTTCTTTCTTCATTTACTTTTTATATAATTTCTTCCAATATGCATTATTTTAGTGTATATCAGAGACACTTTCCAGTAGCCATAAATCAGAACCAAGTGAGAGAATTACTGAGCTATTAACTACCCATACCTAACTACTGCCGCCATAAACAGCTCAACGGTGGGCATTTGCCAGAAAAGACTGCAACCAGAGGAGCGGTCACTCCAAAGCTACGACCAAACCTCTTCCTGGAGGAAGAAGCACAGGTGGGCGTGGGGGTGTACCTGGCCTCTACAGCCGGATCGCCTCTCCCCTGCAAAGGAGAGCAAGAGGAGCAGGAAGAGGTTAAACAGCAAAGCTAAGTGGGTCTGATCACTAGGGCACATGGACCTCGCCCCTTGGCCTCGCGGACGGAAGGCGCGGTTCCGGGTTTACCTTGTAGTAAAACACCGCCTCACAGTAGCGACCTTCGTGGTCGCGCTGCACCGCCAACCGAGCGAACTGGACCGCGTCCCGCTCCAGCGCCGATGAGTCCATGGCGCCGAGGCCCCGCACCGGGGGAGGTAGCGAGGCCTTGACGCAGAAAGGCTCTTTGCCGACCGCTGCGCGCACAGGAGCCAAGACGAGGACTCTGGAGCGCCGCGGAAGGGGCAGCAAAGTTTTCTTTCGGTTGCGGAGGAAGAGGAGCTGGCCTCACCGGCTCCGGCCCGCCGCGACGCCGCGCCCCCTCGGCGTAGCTCCGGCTCCCAGCCTTCCGGGGCGGCTCCACTTCGCGGCCTCCGCATCTCCCGCCCCGCCCACCGGCCGCACTGCGCAGGCGCAGCGTGGCTCTTGGGCGTTTCTGTCGGGCTGGGATGGCTGAGGCCCGATTCGCGGGTGTACGCAGGCGGTGGGCGGGGCCAGGCCAGCTGGGTGCCAGCGCGCACGTGACCGCTATGGTACCCAGGATTGGGCAGACAAACACAGTAACATGTTGGGGCAGTGGCCGTCTCCGCCGTCTGCGTGGAGGTGTTAGGGCTGGCGGGGGCTGCTGCTGGCGACTCACGTGTGTCGGAAGCAAGCGCCTTACGGAGCCCATTCTTTTATTAACTGTAAAGTCAAGGCTCAAAGAGACAACGAAGAGCACTTCCTAACATCATCTGAACTTTTTTTTTTTTTTAAATTAGAGATGTAAAATAAGGACATTCGTAGGATACATAAGATTCTTTTCAGGTATCTCTTAATGTTCTTCATTTTCCACGAACAATCATGACCCTACATAGCAACCCCAGTGTACACTCTTAGGATCGATTGAATTGTTAAGCAAAGTACTATATTTTCACTTGTACTTATCCTTAGGTTATCTTAACGCTGTTGTAATAAAATAAGAGATTATTTGTTTAATGCCTTCATCTCTTCCTTAAAGTCTGAACTCAGCAATAATAACAATAAACTAGTGATAGGCACCACAATATGATTGAAACTCAAAATTTATTGAGTCGAAGCAAGATGCAAGAGTACATACTGTATGATTATGTTGTCAACCACTGGGAAAAACTAGTAATAATGTTAGAAATCAGATCAATGGCTGAGAAGGGAACGTTTTGGGATGATACAAATGTTTTATATCTTGATGATGATGGTACCAAAATGCATATATTTGTCAAAACCCATTAAACTGTGCATTTAAAATGTGTGATTTTAGTTCTTTCTTAATTACACCTCAAAAGTTTTTTTGTTTTTTTTTTTTTTGCCAGTTGATCTGTGTTTGGAACTCTCATTTCTTAATTTATTTCACTTTTCTTCACATTTAGTGAAGTTAATAACTATCTGGCTGTTGTAAAGAACAGGTGAAGAATTTGACTCTCTGCCTGACACAAACATGGTTCTCATCATTAGCTACTACAGTTTTATAACAGAAGCAGAGACGGTTTCTTTCTTTACCAGTTTTATCCTGGTATTGAGCACAAGCCTTGGTCCAGAGCAGGTGCTCAAGAAGTTTTTTAAAATGTTGAATGAGTGAACTCTTTACTAAATTTATTTAATGTGCCCTCCTCCATCTTGATTTTGAAGAATGAAATATAAATTCCTTAGCACAGAGTAGCTGGTCCTTCAGAACATGTGGTCAGCCCACATTCTCAAGGTGTTTGCAGTCACCGTCTTGAGCAAACTGGCCCCCAAAGTATAGCAATTGAATGCAGTTTCACTCATAACTGGACTTCTATGTCTAATGACCCTCTCCCGTCATCACAGCTTATAGAATTCCAAATCTATCTTGAAGGACACCTTTGATAGCACTCTCAGATAGTTGTGATCCCACTCTGAACTTAATTATTCCCTATACCTTTAAATTTTATTTCTTGTTCATTTATTCAATGAACAATGAACACTTACTTTATGCCAGGCACAAAGCTACACACTGCAAACAAAGACAAGAGAGAGCGCTAAGGCAGGGCAAAAGCAAGTTGTAGCTTCAAAATATCTGCAGTCTTAAAACTGATTCATTCAATTCACGAACACAGTAAATCTCTTCATTTAACCAGATCTTCTTTAATTTCTTTCGGTAATGTTTTGTAGTGCACAAGTCTTGCACATCTTTTGACAAATTTATCTCTAAGAGTTTCATATTTTTGATTCCATTTTAAATGTTATTGCTTATTTAAATTCAATCTCCAATTGTTCTTGCTAATATAGGAACAGAATTGATGTGTGTATACTGACCTTGCATTCTGCAATTGAGAATTATCCAGAAAACCCTGAGAGTTTGGTGGTGCAGCCTCATAACAAGTGGAAGAGAGAGTATTATTATTAATATTATCATTATTATTTTATTATTATTATTACTCTTTTAAAAGCTGCCAGCTCAGTAATGGTAATTTATTACTTTAGTCAACCAGTGTTAGGAATTTTATTGGCCGGATACTGGGAATTAAAACAAAATGACCAAAACAGTTCACACTTACAGGAAACATTTGGGAAAGAAGTAGGAAGAAAAAAGATTGGGAACGGGAACTATCAGCCTGCCATGCAGACCTGACAAAGTCTCTTCCAGTCTAATGGGGAACTCCAGAACAAGTATTGTTCTCTAGAGATGCCTCACTTTGCGCACAAATGTCTAGGCCCTTGTATGGCTCTTTTGCTAAGTTAATGGTTGGGGCTGTTCCAAAAAGAGCATACCTTCCATTGAAAGCTGAAGCAGTTAATAACTGGAGGCCGTTAGCTAACCACACTCTTCTCAGCCAGGAAGGGAGTTCTTTCTTGAAGAGTGTTCTGAGCAGAACAGAGCCTGCAGATGTGCAAAGTTGGCTCATGACATTTAGAAAGAATTAGAATTAGTTGTTCAAAAATCAGGGATTTTCATACCAACATTTGAATTTCCGGCTTCTCTTGGAGTAAGAAAGGCCCATATGTCTTTCTTGGAGCAACTATTTAGCGCTGAGCAGTGGCCGTTTGGGTTAGGTGGGACACTTGTTCTCTAACTCGCTTCCTCCGTTCAGCCTACTTCCCACACTGACATTCCTTACTTGAGGCATGGAGTTAATGTGCCCTGAAAAGTTCCAGAGAGGCTTCCGATGGGAAATTGTTGTAGTCTGAATCTCTCCCAGTGCAAGGTTTATAGTAGGTGTTAAATAATTGTTTATTAAATGAATAAATGAGTGACAAATCTCTTCTAGGGCAACAAATCCTGATACTCACATGTAATTCCACAAGAAGACACAAGGTGGTGGTGCGTGCTCAGAAATCCACCAACATCCGTGGTGCACACACAAAGATGAATGTTAACATCCTGATTTTTGCAGGCCAGACTTTGAATTCAATTGGCCGTGAATGTGTATGCTATGGGGAAGTACAAGCTGAGGGAGCTGGTGTGGGGGATGATGGTGTGAGGCAGGGAACGGGGCGTAAGCTGTACAAAGATGTTGTTGAATTAGCTGTTTTGTTTAATCCCATGGAACCCCTCTGCAAGAGGCTATCAAAACTGCTCAGTCTCAGGCCCATCTGGAGAGGTGGAGACAAAGGGGCAAGTACTTCTTCGTTAGCTCTCTCTCCCATTGGTCTATGCGGAGTTAATTCTTCTGGCAGTTCTGGGTTGCATGAGTGAGGTTGCTGAGCAGGTTTCTGGGGTGGAGTCAATGGGAAGCCAGGGCAGTAGGTAAGGGGTGTGTAGCACAGGCTTGTGGAGAGGCACTGTAGATTGCAGCAGTGTGGAGGGGTCTGAATCCACAAAGAATTGGTGGCAGCAGCTGAAATAAGAGTCTGGTGGGGCCAAGAGGATCTGGAATGGTGCCTAGGAGTTTTCTGAGACATTGTACATTTGTGTATTGTGTATTGTGCATATACATAAAAATCTAAAAAAGTTAAGTTTGTGAAAGATAAAAAAGTGTGGAAATGTGGTCTGTGGAAGATATTTAAATTTCCCACTGCTCAGATAGACACACAAATGCACCATTTACCACTACCCTTCTTTGTCTTGGTCTTACAGTACTGGATAGAGTGTCTTCAATGTAAAATGGAGAAAACAATGGTCCCTACTTCATAAAATTATAGTGAAGATTCGCTAAATTAATACATGTAAAGCACACAGAGCAGTACTAGCACACAGTAAACCTTAGGTGTGTATAAGCTGTTGTTCTATTGACTATACTAAAAAACAAACCACCTTGAAGTTAGGGACATACAACAACCACCATTTTGTTGTGTCGCGGATTCTGTGGGTCAGGAATTTGGAAAAGACACAGAGGGAAAGCTTATCCATGTTCCCCAATGTCTGGGGCCTCAACTAAGAAAACTCAAAGGCTGGAGATGGCATGCCAGCTTGGGCTGGAATTATCTGAAGCTTGTTTTCTCACATGCGTGGTGTCAAGGCTGGGGGGACTTGAAGACCAAGACCACCTATGAGAGAGCCTACACATAGTCTATCCGTGTGACCTGGCTTCCTCACAGCATGGCTGCCCAGGGTAGACGTGTTATATGGTCACATAGGGCTGCAAGAGCCCAGAGAGCAAGGCAGAATCACGTGGCCTTTTATGATCTAGCCTTGGAAATCATACAGTGCAGCTTCTCCCACGTTCTACTAGTTATAAATTAGTTAAAAGGGGAGAGACATTGATGCTACTTCTTGATAGGGGAGTGACAAGGTAGAAGAGCACGTGGGGTGGAGATATTGCTACAGCCATCTTTGGAAAATCCAGTCTACCGAAGTTCTTATTATCATTAATTCTTACAGGGGAGCAAAGTTCATAAATTGCAAGTAGACCAACATGTTCAGTTTTTCTCCTTTTTTCCTTTTCTTGGTGACTAAAATCTTCCAGTAAACTAGTTTCTAATGAAATATTTCAGAGGCTTCATTCCAGGAAAGGATGACAAATTTCACCTTGCAATTATTGATTTTTTGTTCACTTTATACTAAAGAGTCACTTTATAAAAAGAAAAAAGTGTATGTATTAGCATCAGAGGATCCCAGGGAAGCTCAGTTCCACAGAATTCTTTGTATATTTCAGTTTCTCCTTTTCTGTTTACTGAGAGGATTTTTTTTTTTTTAACTTTCTCTTTATCTTGGCCTATTTATATAAAAAAGAAAAAGGGAAGGGGAAAGATTTAGGAGAGTATTTAAAAAAATTTATTCTTTTGAGCAAATTATTCTGAAGTGGGTGGAAAAGGTTAAAATTACAGAGATTTTCTGTTCACCTATAAATACTGAAACATTTAATAATTACATACACCCATGCTGATTTTGACATCATTTGTTAGTGTGTTAAATTCACTCTATTTAACACACATTTATTGAGATTTATTATAAGCTGTGCATTGGGTTAGACATGGTGGATTCAAAGGAGAGACACTGCTCTTGCAAGTAAGGAGCCTTTGCTTTGGTGACCAGTGGCACACAGGTTTTCCTTAGAGAGTATTCCGAGTGGTTCATTCTTAGAAATGCTGGTTTGGTTTGGTCTTATTGTCACAACATGCCAATAAAATGGGAGCCTGTGAGCTGAGATATTTATCTAGGAGGCAGCAGTGACTGAGGATCTGGCTGTCTTTGCTTGGGGTGTGGGGAGAAAGATTTTTAAGAACCACTAGACACAGTGGTCAGACAGATATAGGAACTCGCACACATGCCTGCTCACATGTGAGGGGGACTTCAATGTAGATCACCAAAAGATATGTAGGAAGTAGCAATGAAGTCTGTATTAATATCCCTCAAACCTCACACTCTGTCTTTAAATTCTTCGTAGGTAAAATCTTCCAGCTAACTAGATGCTTTTAATAAAACATCTTCGCCTTTTGTGAAGCATCGATTGGGTTTGGGCTAGCTTTATTCTGAGGCTATCTTCTCAGGAAATAAAAAATGTTTTCAGGAACCCCCATTTATGTAGAAACACTGAGTCCCAACTCCTTCGTGTGGCATCACGCCCTCTGTGATCCGGCCCCCAGATGGTCTTACCCTACATCCTTCACTGCCCCTTGCACACTGCTCAGTCCTGTGAAGCCATGGATTCTTTCACCTCTAGGACTTTACCCATGCTGTCCCTGCTGCTGAAATGCTTGCTACTGCCTCTTCCCAATTGTGCCCAGCTAGCTTTTCTTTCTTTAGGCTACCTCCTTCAGGAAGCCTTCCTTGAACACTCCCCATGTCCAAATGGATCAGGCTCCCCTCACCTTCTCCAGTTATGGAACTGATCATACTGCATCGTAATTTTCTCTTTGCCTCTCAGTCTCCCCACTAGTCAGGAAGTTCTTTGAGAGAAAGGCTTGCAATCTCATTTGCCATCATTTTCCCAGTGTCTGGTAGATGCCTGCCACATAGGAGTACTAATGTACTTTTGGATGAAAGAAGAAACTTATTTGTAAGCTTTTTATAGTTTATTTATAGTTTTTATAGTGTATTACTAACATAATTAGAGGTAAAACCCAGTTCATCTCCAAGGAATGATAAGACAAGCCACAGACTGGGAGAAAATATTTGCAAAAAGCATATCTGATAAAGAACTGTTATCCAAAACATACAAAGACTCTTAAAACTGAACAATAAGAAAATGAACAACCCAATTAAAAAGTGGACAAAAGATCTGAACAGACACCTTGCCAAAGAAGATATACGAATGGCAAATAAGCATATGAAAAGATATTCCACATCATATGTCATTAGGAAAATGGAAATTAAATGAGATTCTGCTATATCTATTAGAATGATGAAATTCTGTTATGGTTCAGACACTGTGAAAGTGATTTTCCTACAGGATTTCATTTAATTTTTGCAATATCCTTGTGAGGATATTGCAAATTTCAATAATCTCATCTTGCAGCTGAGAAAACTAAGGCCCACAGAGGAGAAATAAATTGCCTCAGGTTATACTTTGTTTTAGTATGAGTTCCCTGAGAAAGCAGAGCATGAGACAGGGGCTTGCCTGCAGGTAATTTATTTTGGCAAATGCTCTCAGGGGACATGAATGGAAGGAAGAAAAACTAATACAAGGTGGATTTTTCTTGAATTGGTCATCACTCTGGGCAATGGAGGCTTCTCAGTTCTGTCTCCTGAAATCTTCTGAGGAGCTGTATAGAATGTTCCTCAGAATTGTCTGCCTGAGAGAGAAAAGTGAAAATTTTGTTATGGGCTCTGGGTCCCTGTGATTAAGGTTCTTACATGGGTGTATACATATGTGTAAATGATATAGATTCCCACAACTGTCCCAAGTGCCCTCTGCCTTAGAGAAGGCTTGGTGAGGACACTGAGAGATACTCAGTGAAGCCAAGGCAAATTGCCATCACTTTACAGCTGAAGATGGTGAGCTAAGAAGATGTGAGGCCAGGCACCAAATGTGGGCATGGCTTTCAAGAGATGGAGAAGGGATTTATACCAATTCTGCCGAATTCCAAAGTCCGTATTATTTCTATTTTCTAAAGCAGTCAAGGCAGGATGCAGAAAATTATCACAGTCATTTTTGTCTGAAGAATAAAATTCAAGCCAGTGGCTGTTCTCAAAGTCCAGTTTCTTATTTGTTGCTGTCCTACACCTGTCACATTCTGACATCCAGAAGTACTTCGGATGTCTTGCTTTACACTTAGCACGTACTCACAGTGGCCACTAGGTGGCGATTCCACATCCTTGGCTGCTTTGAGGTGGCAAAAATGTGTGGGCTGTTAGACTGCGGAGGATGCAATTTGGCAGCCATCAACCTCTTTATTAATAAAGCAAGTAATATTTATGAACCTTTAATAAATAGAGTTCTAAAATAACCTTTAGAACGTCATGCTAAAATAAATAGCAGATTTTTTATTTACCACTGCTTTCTATAATGTTCCCTCAATTAAAATAACTTACCAGTACCAGCTTTTGCAAACAGAATGGACTTGGGAGTTTGCAAGCTGACTTGCACAACTCTAGAGAAGTCTTTCTTAAAGTGTGGAGTAAGGTGTGAGAATCGCTTTGGGTGTTAGTTGAAACACAGATTCCTGGGAATTTCCCCAGACTTGCTGTGCCATGGTTGCTAAGTAATCTGCATTTTTACACAGACATCATGGGGATTTTATGCAGTCTATTTTCCGACTCTAGATTATGTTCCTCATCTTGCTCTGAAGGGCTAGCTCATCAGGAATCTATCCTTAGTGGTCTCGCTTGTCTAATCGGTTCTAACACCCTTTGAAATGAATGATCGGTGCTAAAATGTCCCAAGTGGCGGCTTGGAATCTGCTCCTCTGCTTCTCACTATCTTTTCTAAAAATATTAACTGTAAATCAGGGTTGATCGTCAGCTTGTCCACCTGATTCTTACGCTTAGAACCTCTTTGAACTAGAGCAAGGCAGTTCACCCTCAGGAGACTGCTGCTTCTGGCCACACACGTAGGTGAGTTTTAGCTATCCTGGTGTCCTGGTGGATTTGTGGTTCTTACTCTTCTAAGTTGGAACTACATTTTCCAGAGTTTCCTTCCCTGCATAGCTTTTGTCTAGTGTGGGCGCACTCTATTAGACCTTTTGTGGGAAACGTGGAGTGCAGAACTGCAGCAGCAGCTACATTGTCTCTAATGTTTAGAAGGTGGTGCGGGGCGCTAGCTGCTGTGGCAGCTCATTCTCTGGCTCATCTGATGGGTGTGGGGCAGCAGTGGGCCTACAATTCTTCCACTGCTGCTGAACCTGCTCTACAGCTTCTCTAACTCTTGGGTCAGCTGTGTGTTTATTTCCATGACAAAGGGCACCTTCACCTGCAGGTGCAGGTCACCTGTATCACTGAAGATGGCTGCTGGGAGGCAGTGAGAGACTGACATGGTTCCATTCCTCCTGTGCTTTCCGGCTTGTCCTGCTCTCCCCCACTTCATGTTTATCTTGACTTCTGCCAACCAGCCCTGCTAACTCAGTCCTCAGCACCAGATGTGGAAATGACAGCCCCGCATATACTGTTTAACCAGGTCTCACGATTATGTAAGTTCAAATCCCTTTAATAAAGCCTTTATTACTTATATTTCTCGTAGTGGTTCTGCTTTTTTTGATCAAACCCTAATTGATACAGGTATGGGGGAAAAAAATACAATCTCACATATTTGATCCCCATATCCCTACTGATTTCTTATGACTATAATTGTTTTCTGAATTTACCATGGCCATGATATGTTGCACCAGTGTCATAACAGAAAAAAAAGCCTTTTAGTACTTTCTTGTTTAATGACTCGACTAAGCAAATTGGCATTTCTTGAGCACCTATCATGTCCCAGGTATGATGTATGAGATGGTATGTTTAAAGAGGTGTGGGACCTTGGTCTGGAACTGACAGGGGAACGGTGGTGTGAGGCTTTTGGAGGACACACATAATAGACTTCCTTTTTGCTCTGTCAGCTGCATTATATTTCCTGGTTCCTAGGAGGTCCCAAGAAAAGTCCAGTCCTGAGACTGTAGCTGCCAAGGTCTGTAGTTCTGTTCATGTTGGAAGCCAGTGGGGCAGGGGCTGACCAACTGGATGCTAAACCTCTGCACCCTAATCTCTTCCCCCTGTTTGGATTAGGCTGCACAGGAGCCACCTCTCCCTGCACCCCCCTCACCGCCCCGCCCCCTGGCCTTAGTCCTGGAGTTTGTAATTATAAATTATTCCTTAAGGTTTTAAGATTCTACTTTTTTTTTTTTTCTTTTTGGTTTGTTTTTCTTAATGAAGAACCAAGATAATATGATTTGGGATAAACGAGATATTTTACTTGTTGTTCATAGTTGCTAGAATTTATAATAAAGTAAAAATAATATTTCTATAGACTAAACGTTGGAAAACAGTTACCTTGAATTGAAAGTAAATCAGTCACAGGTGTTTAGCTTTGAGAAGGGTCTTATAAACCCCTGTTAGTGAGTTTACAGCATACTTGGGACATGTTATCCTTAATTGCCCTTTCCAGATAAAAAATAAGTTGGTGAGTAAAGATTCACGTAGTTTTTTTTCAGGCCCTGGCAGGAAAAGCAGCAGCCCTGCCAACAAGCCTATAGCCCAGAGCCTTGTTATATAGGTAATACCAGGAAGTTTTGTCTTTTTTGTTGTTGTTGGAAATAATAGATACTATTTATCGAGCTCTTACTATGCACCAGCAACTGTACTAAACATTTAAAATACATTATTTCATTCTTTACAACAGTCCTTCGAGTTAACGTTATTGCAGTTGAAGAACCTGAGATGGAGAAGTTAAGCAACTTGCCTAGGTTCAAAGAGCAAGCAAGCGGCATGTGTGTTCCTCTACACCAGTCTGTTCTTGTTCTCACACTGCATTCTCCAGATTAGCAGACCAGCAATGTCAGCAGAAACAGTGAACTTATTAGAAATGCAAATACTTGGGCACCAGCCGGGATCTACTGAATCTGAAACTGAGAATGGAATCTAGCAATCTTTTCAAAATGTTCCAAGTGTCTCTTATATTTGCGGAACACAGGATTAGAGAGTTTGAAATATCATAGATGACCAACTGTTAAATTGCATCCGAAAGGTCCCAAATAACATAGGCCATTGGGGAAGGGAAAGGCATAATGGCCTAGGGTACTACGGGAAGGTTCTTGGAGGAGCTGGATCTCGATATAAGTCCAGAAGGATAGGTAGAATCAGGAAAGGTGGAGGAGAGGGATGAGAACGTAAGTAGAGAGGAATAGTACCCAAAAAGCATGAGAAGGGGAGTGGATTCAGTTTATGAAGAAGGGTCGGGGACGGGATTAAGTGAAGCAGAAAGAAAGAAAGTTGGAAAAGAGTGAGCGATGCTTCATAATTTTTTTTTTTTTTTACAAGTACTTTTTAAGTTTGTCCCTGGAAGGAGTTTGGATTTGCTGCAATCAGCAATATGGAGCTATTGTAAATGTCTGAGCAGGGGAAGGATCCATTTAGCCTAAGAGACCAGGGAAAGAGTTTGCTAAGATGGAGAATTTTCTGTGTGTTTATATTTCAGTGAAGAAAAGCAGAAGTAAATGGGTGCAGAGAGTGTGAATGTGCGTGTGTGTGTGCATGTGTGTGTGTAAAGTGTTGAGATGGGCAAGCCCTTCCAGAGGTGCCTCCCTCCAATGATGGTTGTGAGGAATCAGGGAGTGGCGAGGATGTTGGCTAATTTGCTAATGCAAAATTTTTGCTCATTATCTATGTCTGCTTCTTCTTTTGGGCAATGAAAGGCCATTACTGATCTATTTATTTTTAACCTTTATTCTTAAATCATTCAGCTGTCCTTACATAATGTAGGCAAGATTAGAGATGAGGGAAAACTGTGCTGAGATTCAGTTTCCGGGAATTTCTTAATAAGATATGCATACTGACACTTGCTCTACTTACACATTGCAAGAATAATTTCCATTTCTAAGGAGATATTCAGTGCAAACATTAATCTCATAGTCTTTCTCCTTCAAAGAACTGTGTGAAATCATCTTTACATCTTTACATGTAAACAACTCGTAATGAAATATTCTCTTATGTTGTGCAATGGTTTGGAAATGCAGACAGATTAGAGATTCTCAAAAGCATATAATAAATACTGAATTATGCTTCTGCCTGGAGGTCAGGATGTGGAATCAGTCAGAACTGGATCTAAGTTTTAGGTCCCCTACTTAATGAGCTATGTGGCCTTGGGCAAATCATATTTCTCCATTTTTTTCCAAACCCCCAGAGATATAGAAATAATTAATCTTGAAGAGTTGTACAAAGGCTTAGAAACAATGGGTGTAAAGCGGGTAGCATACTGGGCACATTGGAGGCTACATAATAATAGTTGGTATTATCTAATATACTTAATAATTTTGTGGTCTCCTTAAATAGAGAAATGCCCCCCTCCTTGTTTTTGTTTGTTTATTTTAGTGGAAATGCTGGCCCTACATGTTTAACATTCCTGAAATAGTAAAGACAACTTGTAGTGATTTGAGTTGACCACATTTGTAAGATAAATTCCCAGAAGTGGGATTGCTCAGTCTGAGTATATGCATTTATAATTCTGATAAATAATTTCAAAATTATGGTTTCTATGGGGCTTACATCAATTTATCATCCCACCAGCAAACTATAGGAGTTAGGCAGACATTTTCTGAACATTGCCAGATGATGTCTTTGTGGACATTTTACAACATGTCTATAAATTCTTTGACATACTTCCCATTGAGAAGTGGGGTCTATGTCCCCTCCCTTTGAATCTGGGTGGGCTGTGACTGCTTTGACAAATAGCTGTGTCAAAGTGATGCTATATGATTTCTGAGGCTAGATCATAAAAGGCTATGCAGTTGCCACCTGTTCTCTGGGGATCCTCATACAACGGAAAGCAGCCACTGTGAAAAGAGTCCGACCACCCTGGAATGGCCAAGTTGGAGAGGCCACTTGTAGACACTTTGATTGACAGCCCAGCTGAACTCCCAGTCACAGAAAGGACTAACTATTGGCCATGTAAGGGAGGGAGGCATCTTGGATATCCAGGACAGTGGAGTCTTTAGATGACCATGGCCCCAGGTGACATGTGACTGCATCTGCATCAGAGACCCTAACTACAGAGAAAACTGCTAGCCAAGCCTTTCCTGAATTCCTGACCTACAAAACCATGAGCAGAATAAGATGTTGCTTTAAGCATTTAAGTGTTGGGTAGTTTGTTGTACAGCAACACTAATGTGGACCCTTCATGGTAGTTCTTGAACTTTATATTCAGCCTCCCCAGAAAACCTTTGAAATGAAGTTTCCAGACGTTTACTAGCAATAGATGCAGTGTCTTGCTCACTGGCTCAACTCCAGTCCTTCAGCCCAAGAAAACATGGGAGAAAGTGAATCGAGAATGACAGTATTATAGGGACAATCTTGAAGCAGCACTAACCTAAATTTTAAAAAATTATTCATTAGTTAATTGCAATACTTTGGCTCTTGTCTAGGAGGCAATAGAATGATGCATGGGCCCTTCTTTGGGGTCTGAGAGAGCTTGGTGTGAGAATTTGGGGGAGATGTTTCATACCCTTTGAGCCTCAGTTTATTTATCTGTATTAGTAATATTTGACTCATGGAGTTCTTGATACATTAAATAATATAATGTAGGAAAAATGCATAATAGTGATTGCCTCAAATCAGTATTTAGCCGAGATAGGATGCAGAAGAATTTCTTATAACTACTGCCTTCCAGGCTGTATGCTCCTCAGGGCTGGGCACCACTAGGCTTATTACTAGAAGGCATTCCTGCAGTAATAGTTCTGTGAAACTAGTATTTACAGCCACCTCAATAGTTGTCCTGCTTCTGCCTTTCCCCTCCATTTGTCTATTTTCCCCCTTGCAGGCAGAGTGGTTTTAAGTTTGATCATGTCACTTCTCTGCTCAGAGACCTCCGATGGCTTCCATTTCATCCAGAGTAAAAGCCAGAGTCTTTACTACAACTTACAAGACCCTTCATATTTACCTCATCTATTACTCTTTTCCTTACTCACTGGGCTCCAGCTGCTTAGACCTCCTTGCTGTTCCTTGAGCCCTCCCAGAGCCACCACAATCTGTTGTGCGGATTGTGTTCTGTAGGAAGTACCCAGCAGAGGGGACAGAGAGAGGTGAAATTCAGCCTGGGCTGCACTTATCATGCTGTGCTCCTGGCATGATTGAAACCAAGGTGTCTTCTTACCCGGCAGCAGCCCTGACCTCTTAAAATGTGCTCCTGCCCCAGGGCCTTTGCACTTGCTGTTTTTTTTTTGCCTTGGACTCTCTTCCTTCAGAATACCTGACTTGTTCATTAACTTCCTTCAGGCCTTTCCTCTAGCTACCTTATCAGAGAAATTGTCTCTAACCCCTTTGGGAGTGGTAACCCCTACCTGCTTGAACAGCTCTGTTTTTTTCCATATCACTAATTGCCATTGGACATACACTGTATTTACTTATCTCTGCTCTCCCCCCCTCCAGACACTGATTCTGGACGAATAGCCCTCCTGGACCTGAAGTATCAGCCTCACCTGGGAACTTATGAGAAATGCAAATTATCCAGCCCCACCCAACACCTTCTGAATCAGAAGCCTCAGAGGTGGGGCTCATTACCCTGTGTTTTAATAAGCCCTGAAAGTAATTCTGATGCTCGGTCAAGTTTGAGAATCGCTGGTCTACAAAGTGAGAGAGAAGGGTCTTTGTTCATTTGCTGCTGCATCCTCAGAACAGCGTCTAACATAAAGTAGGTGCTCAATAAATATTTGTTGAATGCATGCTGAATGAATTCCAGTGTTTTCCAAGAACTGGGCTGACTTTTTAGTGCTTTACAAGTACTAATTGATTTAATCCTCATTAAGTGATATGCCTTAGGTACTATAATTGTCCCATTTTTACAGCTGAGGAACCAGAGACACAGAGAAACTAGGTAACTACCTTAAGGTCAAACAGCTAGGAAGTGGCAGAGCCAAGAACCCAGAGCTCCTGCGTTTAACCACAGGTACCTATGCCAACTCTCAACAGTCTCAGGGGCCCCAGTGGAGGTGTCAGGCTGCCAGGTATGGGGAAGCTTTTCATAAGAAAAGAACAGAAGGAAGATCTCAGTGTATTCTTGCCTGAGTGGGGTTGGTTGGGGGCTGAAGGAGCACTGTGTCAGGAAGCAGGAGATACAGGTTCAGTCCTTGCCTCCTACTTCCTGAGGATGCAAAATTGGCAAGCCATTCAAACTCTGAGCCTCAACTTTTCTATATGTTAAATGGGCCCGAAGCCAGAGGTCTAGAGATTTGGAACAGGATGGGGCTGTAGCCAGTTTATCCCATTCTGCAGCAGGCAAGCTGGCACCCCATGTCCATCCCTCCAGTCCATCTCTGGCTTCAGAAGCAGCTGCAGTGGAAAGTTCTGGGAGAGCCCAGAACCCTCTCACGCTTAATACGGCCCCTCAAGTGTGTGTCCCTGTGATTTCTTTATTTCTAACCCGGACTTTCTCTAATGCTAAGGGAGTCCATTGGGCCTTCTAGTAAGCTTGGCCTGAAGTTGACACCTTTGGGAGAAACCCTCAACTAATGGGGAACAGTAACCGGGAGATTAATGTGCCGATCCCACGTCTTTAAGGTATACAGTTCTCGGAGGCATTCAGCACGTTTTTTGGGAGGTGGCAGTACAATCAAGCCTCCCCCAGACTCCCCACCCCCCACACGCTTCCTCCTTGCTCCCAGCAGCAGAGATGTCAACAACACAGCCTCATATCCGGATTTTTCCTGTTCCTGTCTCACTCTGTTTCCTCAACTCCTGCTTCCTGGGCTTACCTTTCAAATAAACTACCTGCCTCTAAGTCGCTGTGTCTAAGGCTCTGCTTTAATTAAGAGACCTGTCTTTCTCCACATTAGGAAAAAGGAAACTGCTCAGGGAGAATTCAGAGCGGGAGTGTACCTCTTGGCCAGCAGGGTGGCTGGATCAGTGTCCTTGGGCTGTAAATGTGCCTAACAGCCTGAATTCTGGTCCAAGCTGTGATCGGATAGATGAGGAAACAGTTTTCTCTCTTTCCTCTGGCAGTCAGCTCATTCATTTCATCTTTTGAAATGAGTTTTGCAGAGGAACTGACACCTCTAGTTATTGTGTTCGGAAGCTGGGGCCAGAGGCTAAAATTTGCTGAAAATTCAGCTTTTCTTCTTTGAATTTATAAAAGACCCGCCAAGAAAACTCTGCCTGTGGCCTGCCCCATGCAGATCAGAGAGATAAGTTCAGATGCTGACAGTCACATGGTCAACCCATTTCTTCATCTCTGCTCACTGGGTGGGAGTTCTTTTTCTTTCTCTCAGCAGCATCCAGCTCATCTGACACCACTCCCAAACATAATAAGAAAACAGCCTTCAAAGAGCAAAGCAAGGTATGCTTTCCTACTTAAAAGGGACCCTTGAGGTTATTTCTGAGTGGTTGGTGATGGTTATGGGTGATGTTTCTTTTTCCTTTAGGCTTACCTGTATTTTTTTTTTTTTTTAGATTTTCTGTTCTACCCTGGAACATGTATGTATATATATTTGTGATATAAAAAGGTAAAAAAAAATTCAATTCCACAGATAATTTGTGAAATAAATGAATCATTGGAACAGCTGCATATAGAGGAATTTTATATATGTTCAAAATTCTTATTTCGTTCTTCAGTTCTTAAGTCAAATTCCTGCATACTTGGTCCAAATCTCTCTAGCAATCCCTGTTCCCATCAATTACCCCACTGCTGCTTTATAGAAACAAGCCTTCATCTTAGGAACTGAACTTTTTGCTGAAGAGCAAAGAAACAGTCAGAAGAGAAATATTTTTGCCAATAGAGAACATTGTTTTTGAGGACATAGTCATCATTGCATTTGAATTTTAGAATAATACTAATAGAAGACACCTATGTAGCACTTATGTGTCAGACATGGTGCTAATGCTTTTCCCACGTTAACTTATTCAAACTTCTCAGAGACCTTATGAGATGGGGAGTATTACTATCTTCATTTAAGAAATGATGAAACTGAGGTACAGACAGATTAAGTAACTGACTCAAAGTCACACAGCTAATAGGAGGCAGGGCCAGAATTTAAACCCAGAACTGTGTGGCCCCATAGCCCCTTCTCTCAATGACTACACTGAATATCCTTTCTGCACTTTTTTCTCTCAATGGAATGACCTCTTCTAAGAATCCTTGATAGGTAGGTAGGAAATTAAACTTCAGATTTTATTGGGGTTCTCATCTCTACAAGGTTGAATAAGAATCTTAAGCTTGGAGCAAGGAGTAGGTTTTGAGTCCAGTGTGCTCCCACCTGTGGCTTTCTGGTTTCATACAGTGGCCATCTTCAGGGTTGGTCCTCCCAGCTGGCTTCTAGCAAATCAGAGAAGCACTTCTCTGGGTTGTGTTGTGCTGAAGATGTGCCCTAATCAGGACCCCTATATGGGTTCTCATCTACCAGGGCTCAGTGGGCACACAGGGTCCAGGCTCTATCCTCTGCGGAAACCTCCAAACCCCAATCAAGGGTATAGTTTCGGGAGATGTCTGCCTCCCTTCTCAGCCCAAGTAACAGCCTCCGGCACCTCTTTCTGTGAACACACAGCTGAATCCTCTGTCATGTTGAAACAAAGGATTCTTTCTTAGTTCCTAAGATTGACTGGAGAGTGGGCAAAGGTAGCCCAGTGCTGATCCCTCCTACCAGAGTGGGAGGTGGGAACAGACAGACTGAAAGCTCATATATATTTGTAAATCATTTATCTTATTGCAGATTCCTATGAACCAATACATGAAGTAAGTGAATCAATACTGAAGGGAAGTGGACGTGGGGGGACTTCTGGACTAGAAAGTGGAAAGGCAAGAATCACTTGAGGATGATTGCTAAAAACACCTGAACCTACCTCCAAGTTTATGGAATCAGAATTCTCTAGAGGATTTTATGACTACTAAAATTTGAGATCCTTCGGTCTGCATGGTCTGGAAAATTTCTACTTCATCCATGAACCGGCATCCTACTGCAGACCAAAGAAGTTATGAAATATACAAGGTCTTTCAGGACAGCAAGAGCAAACCTCATGGATATGCCCCAGCTGCAAGGGGTGGCAATGTCATGTGAACGTGTGCACGTGGCAGAGTGAGGTTGTTTCTGGGGTTTATTCATAGCAGTGTGTTCGGAGGGAAAGCAGGAAACTTGTTGATTGAGGTTAGGACAAAAGAATGTATTCAGGAAAATTATCTAAAACTTGGGAATGAAGTAAAAAAAGATGATTGTCTGACATTTTAATGCCTTGCTAGAGCATTTTCTCATACGTCTGCCTCAGGGTCATCTGAATTTCTGGGAATATAAACTTGTTTGGCTTGCTATTTGCAATTTGATTAGATTTCATTTGTTTTACAGATCTGAGAAGTTAGAGATTAAGTTGTGTCAAACTGGAAAGGGAAAAATTTTTTTTCTTGTCCAGTAGAAAAGATAACCTCAAAGATTAAGGTTTTATTGCTTGTAGGACGTTAATCAACGCCGTATCTGACTTGCACTCTGATTTCAGCATTCTTTTTTCCCATTGACCTTATAAATCAAATTTCTCATATCCTCATGGAATTGGCTTTGTTTTTCTGCTAGTTCCTGCATTAATAAATTGGATAAGACTTGGAATGTGCTTATTATCTATTCAAATGAGGATTATGATTTCCTTCAAATTATGCTTTCACAAAACATACTGAGCGTTTTTAAGTCTGAGCAATAAGCTGAGGCAGTAAACGGGAAACCAGTCAAAGGGACAAGAGTTAAATTCATTAGGAGCAGACCGAGAGATAGAACTCTAGAAAAGTTGAGATGACCAGTCCAGGATGAAGGTTGTAAACACGACAAGGCAGTCAAGTGTTCTGTTTGTCTGTGGCCCACGAGGGTGGACCAGGATTGTTTTAAGGCACCCTTCTGGACCATAACTCTTGCCCTGCTAGGAAGCTCAAAGCTAAATTCTACACTCAATTGCTCTTCCTTTCTCAAACAGAAGTTATTGGTTTATTTTCTCCCTTTCTTGTCCTTATGTCATGTGGCCTCTTTCTCTTTGTTCTGTGTTTATCGTTTAAGGTATCTTCTTACTATAAGCTGTTTAAATACCTGCTATAACTAAGCAGACAAAAATCAATCAATAAAATAAAGGTAGACGCCTCAGTATTACACTCTGACCTAAACTGATGTGGTGTTCACAATTATAAGCTCTTTGTTTTTATTTTATTTTATTGTAGTGTCCAATAGTTAGAAACTAGAACTATAAGTCTAGATATATGTCTTTGCTATTATGTTAGAAGATAGAAAGTTTTAGATTGAATTCATTCACTTAGACATTTATATTTAAGCAGATGTGAACAGGCAGAATGCGGTTAGGATTAGAATTAGTTTACAGACCACCTATTGGGCACGATGGAGAAAGTGTTAGTCTTTTGTCTTGTAGGAGCTCCTGATAGCATCTTGCATGAAAGAAAGACTGAGGCCAACGTGACAATGTTCTAGGGACAGGCTTTGGCCTACCATTTAGTTGAGCGAAGGGACTAAGAATCCTTCCAAATTGCGGGTTGGACACAGAAACTTTGAGAGTCAAGCCTCAAGAAAGATTTCCAAAGTGCACTAGGCTTGTTAAATTCTTAGATCCTGCTTGTATAACGAGGGCATGTCTCTACTATTTCTGGGAAATCCACATATCAAGAACGTCACAGATTTTACCGAAGAAAATCTATTTCCAGTGGTCATTACACTAATTAACAAAGCACCTGGTGTTGGTTGGAGATACCTGAAGCACTGGCATAGCCATCTCTGGTGCGTGGCCTTTCGGTTAAATACTGCTTGAACATCCAGACTAGGGCAATCTACTTCTCCAAGGACATAGATGAAAACTAAAAACCACATGCCATACTGTGGGGAAGTGTTTTAAGAATTTACCAATCACATCACATTTAAGATATGGAAAAATTCACTGTGCTCTAGTCGGCTGGCGTAGAAATTATCTTTAACATTTGAATCAGCCTTGATTAAAGTTAAGTTTAAATAAATTTCATAGCAGTAAATTTGAAAAGATAGTAAGTTGTCAATGCAAGTGCTTTTGAGAAGGCAAAGCACTGCTTTACATAGATTAGGAAGATTAGAAAATATTCATATACTGGTTGTAAAAGAAATGAGGTTAAACTTACTTTTAACCTGTATCTTGTCATCATAAAGTTGATTTTTAGGCTAAATCAGTTTTCTAGGAAGGCAAAGTTTCCTATAATAGTCAAAAGTTTGCTTACTAGGAATCTTGGAAAGACCATTGACTAGTAACTCTGAGACCATTAGTTTGTGTTATAAAGAATTACATTTGTTAGAATACTTATTGTAGAGAACAATGTTTACCATTCAAAGTTATAAATTATGTTTGTCAATGGAGGTTGAATTTATGCCAGCCTTGGAATCATTGATCCGACTATGACCTCTTGATCATTTTGTAATTAATTAGTCATTGTGTAAAACTGAGCATTTTTATTTACTTTCTTTTTTGGAGAGAGGAATGTTATTCCTCCTCACACAAGCTCTATCTAAGTAAACATTAAATATGTAACTTTAGCAGGTAAAGCCAATCCTCTTTCTCTCACAAGAAAGTTTGTGTTAAATAGGATTTGATCTCTTTTCCCTGAAGCCCGAGGAAGTCGTGTGACAGAATTACTGAACATTCTGGGTACAGTTTGGAAAACAATGATATGTGAAAGGCCAAAAAGCTCATGCTTTGACTGTACAGAAGTTATCTATTTGTTTATGTTTCATATCTCAATCCTTTCTGGTCTGCTCTTTGTCATGGGCACAGAAATTTTATCTCCCAAGGAACATAGCTTTTGGGATTAGTCTTAGATTCCAACAGGCCAGTGAAGTTCTTCTCCCTCTGTGAGTACTCAGCCAGCATTTATTGGTGATAACTAGGGCTCTTCATCTCTTCAGGGATCCAGTTTCGGAGGTGAGGAGGATGGAGGGGGATAGTTTAAAATCTCTGATGCCTTTCTGAGCCAAAATGAGGAAGTCCTTTATGTCTCTGTGTTTATAGGGGTTGGGTATGGGGAACAAGGCTGTAGTCTTAAGTGTCTCTTCCAGCTTCCAAATAAAGAAAAATCTGAGAGAGAGAAATGAAGCTGATATTACCAATGGAGGTTAGTTTGTCTGCTAATAAGCACATGTTCTTCTGATGGGGTCTCATATTGACTCATGGAGTTGACAACTATTTCTCTTCTTCATGACTGCTAGCATCTTATCTCCCAAAGATCCCACAAGGATATTGTAGATCACAGATTACATTTTTTGTATCATTTCCCCTCTTACTATTTCTTACCCAAAATGTTCTTTGAGGGCTTACATCTGAGATTCTGCTACAACCTGGTTTTAATACAGATCTGATTGAATGTGCTGTTACAAATTTATGACTAATATTGCCTAATTCACTCTGTTAGGTATAAGTAAATGTCTTTAAGTTTTTAAAGCACTATAACTGTAACCATGTTTTAGGAATTCTTCAGTTTATCACCAAGTCTACTCTTGCCAGCCTTAAAACTCTTCCTCCCTGGCTCCGCAATAATCCCTTCCTTTTCTGAAATCACTGTGAACTACATCTCTGTGTAAACTTCCAGGCTTTTGCAGGGTCTGCATAGTATTAAGTCCTTGGTTAAATGCCATTATCTCTGCCCGTTTTCCTCTCTGCTCTCCTTGGATCATCCCTTCATCCTCTGCTGTGTATCCTCCTATCAGCAAAGATGAAAATAGAGACACTCTTACTGAAGGCAGTTTTCAAATAAAAGAAAAGAGAATATAAAGAAAGTAGAGTGGGTAGATGTCAGTTACGGAAGAAGTTGGCTATCAATTGCTTATGCGTCCCTTGGGCAAATTGCATCACCTTTTTTGAACCTCAAGTTTTCTCTGCAAAATAATGAGGTTTGGCTAGATGTTCTATCCCTAGAAAGATTCTTTTTAGGGATAAATTCTCTGAAACTACAAACATTTGCTGCAGCTGGATGTTATATATGATTCTAGGTTTCCTGGTAGCAAATGAAAATAGGAAAAGATGTTGAATTATAAAGTGTTCGTTGTCTGACGAAAGAAGTGCAAGCTTGCATCTACAGAGATAGAATAACACTCAGGTAAGAAGGCATACTATTGGACCCTGGAAAAGTTTTAAATTGTGCCTATCCAAAACTCATAGTGTTGATTCTGAGTTATAGGTGACCATATTCAAATTGAGCTAGCTTAAACAAATAAGGTAATGTACTAACTTGCGTGCGCGCGTGCGCGCGCGCGCACACACACACACACACACACACACACACACACAAATGTGGAAAGGTAGGTACTTGAATTGCCCTTAGGAGTTTATCTCTGCTTTCCTCTGTGTTTTGACATCAGGCAGGCTGCCCCATGAAGCTGAAACCACGGCAACAGGCAAATTCAGCATTGTAATCTTTAAAGCTTCATAACCAGAGATGTTAGGGAAAAAAAATCTAAGGAAGGATTTTGATTGGCCAGCCTAGGGTCACATGCTGACTCCTGGAATAATCATGGTGTGGGGACTATAGCTGCCTCTCACTGGAGCTGAGGGTGAAATGAAATTTTCCAATAAGGAGGATGGTTACCATTCTAGGTAGGCAAGTAAGAAATGACTGTTTCACCTTGTAATGGTTGCTTCCCAAACTCCTTCTACTCTAGGTTCAGGTCTACCATATAAATTTGCTCTTCCCAAAAGTCCACTATACCTTCGAAGCCCCTAGGTCTTTTTAAAAATGTGCTTTGCTTTTTACTGAAGTTTGCCTGCCCAGTCTTCTCAGTGTCTATCATTAAGTGCTTTTCATGGCAGTAGCTAGGACCTTGATAAATTAATATGTGTTGCAAACAAATGGGCTGGAGAGAGGTAACAACGTCCTTTTGTTAAAGACCACCAAGGGCACAATTACCATCCAACAAAGATGGGTTAACTTACTGAGCAAGGGGACCACATACCAGAGGAATAATGGGGCACCTCACCAAACAAAGGAAGATACAGATTTGCTATATATTGAGGGAAAGGGTAGAGTTTTGGTAAAATTTCAACAAAGCAGTGTTGTGCTTACTTAAAGCAAAGTAGGACAGGGTATAAATGAGTAGACATCAAGCTTGGGCTGAGATGAGAACTCAGGATCCGGTTTCCTTAGAAACTTCAAAGTTAAGATAAGTATGGAATATTGTATGCAAAATCCTTATCTGAAACTCTGCACTTCGGTTGGAAATTGAGTCTGTTTTTCTGTGTTAAAATGACTTAGATCCTCCAGGCAAGAATGAAGTGTTTCATTCTCAGTAAATATGATTTCAAACAGCAAAGTTTCTGACAGTCAGTGATTTTAGAGAACAAGTTTTGTCATGTCCCTTCGTTAATTAACAAAAGCATATTTTTTTGCAACTTCACTGAAGAGTCTTCCTCTTCCACTCATCATATATACATTTGTTTAGGGTCTCCCTTGAAATAGCCGCACGTCTTTTGTAGTCTAACATTAAGGAGTGAGTTTAGGTGGAAAAGTCATGTCACTTACAAGGAAAAGTGAAATAAGGTGTTTTGGAGTTTAGATTTATTATTAAGGCAATTATTTGCTATTTATTCACTTTGCAAATATTTGTTGAACTCCTACTATATGCCAATCATTGTGAAGGAGATAGAATTTCTAACCTTGAGCAGTTCACAATTTAGTGAAGGAAACATCGTGGAAGGAATGTGAGTGGCAAGGATGTGAACAACTTCTGTCTCACTTATTTAAGAGGAAGTCTCTCGGTTTAGCTCTTTCACCCTTCACGCTGGTCACCCTGGTGGTACTTGCAGAAACTTCAGATGCCACATGTTGAATATTAGCCTGGGTCCCTGAATGACTGTGTGGAGAAAAGCCTCTTGCTGACCTCGAATACTCAAGTTGGACTGAATTAGGTGAGAGGAAAATGATCTTCATTGTTCTTTAAGCCATATTATTGTTAGGTCTCTTGTTATAGCAGCTTAACTCTTACTCTAACTCACATATGCACACATGTAAATACTTATATATTTCCTTTGACTCCATTCTGATCCCTAATCTGGTTGGTGTGAGCTAGTTTAGAGAGCCCAAGGTGAATATAGACACTGAGCTTTACCCTGCCTGGTGAAGGTTACCAGTGCAGGGAGTGTTTGTCATTGTTCAGTTAATTAATTTATCCATTCATCCATCTATTATACATGCTGTTTTGAGACCTAATATGTGCAAAACTCTTTGCTAGGGGATATCCAGGGGATATGAGCCACACAAAGATGAATGATATCCAGTCCCTGCTCTCAAGGGGCTTATAGTCTGGAGACTTTAGGTGGAGACTAAATCATTAAAATAGGAATAATCAAGGTCAATTTTTAGTCTAGAAAATCTTAATTAAATTTGAAAAAGACTCATTTAATTAATTATGATTATCATTATTTTTTGAGAATGTTCTTCCTGATAGTGTTTGTATTCATTTTCAAGGCCAGGGTTTACAGCATGAAGGACCAAGGACCATTTCTATTTAATGGCAATAAAGCATGTGTGAGCACAAGCAATGTGTCACTCACCATAAACACTGTCCTTGCTCCTCCTCTTGCTGCCCCCTCCCCCTGCTTTCTCTTAGGAGAGTATTAAACACTAGAAAAGCTGATGTGTCATTGTACATTTGAGCCTTCCTGTACTCTAGGCTCAAACAGCTTCTTAAGGGATGAAGACAAGAAAGATAAATTGAAAGGAGCAGCCCAAAAGGCTTTGCCAGGTATGAGGAAATTTCTTTACTCAAGGATAGTTTTCTAGGTGGAAACTCTAGTTTGTTTCCTTTTTTTTTTCTGTTGTTTGTTTTCTTTTCTTTTTTTTTATATACACTGCTTCTCTTTTATTTCTAGGCAGAGAGAGACAGAGACATATAGACAGAGGAGAAAGAAATAGAGACTGAAAGAGAGACCTTGAATAGCAAAGAGATGGAGAGAAATTGAGACCGGGAGAAAGACACAGAGGGGAAAACCCCCCAAAGAATATGTTAGCTATACAGAGAAAGAGGAACCTCTAAATGAAAACTATGGCAAAATGGATCTGCGAGTCTCTGAACTTTTATTGAGCAGGAAGATGTGGAATATTTCGAGATTGCACTCAGAATTTATCATCTGTGTGGAAAGGGGAAACTGACTTATGGGGACTCACACGTGTTGCGTGAATTATTGCATTGATGCATGTCTTTGAGAGACTTTAAAAAAAAAGATTGGTGTTAGAATGTAAGGCCAAAAGAAGAAGAAAACATTAAAGATTTAATGAATAAACAGACTTAGTAGAGAGATAAAAGTCAGGTAAACTGACTATCTCTTTCTCTAAGAGCATTTCCAGGGCCAGTAGGGGCAATTTTGAGTTAAGAATAGGAGTTTTTGTTCACCTAGTTTGCCAAGGTTCATACAATTTGACTATCATTTTCCTGTCCATTTGACTAACTTACACAATTTAAATAAATAAGTTAAATGATTATTTAAAATTTTAAGTAGCAATTTCTAACTTACAGCGTTAAAGAATTTAGAGAATACATGTATACTCAACACTTGGATTCATCATTAATATAGTTGCTTTTTTACATATCTATGTCTTTATTCATCTCTTAATCCATCTTATTATTTTTCTGCATTTTAAAGTAAATCATGGAATCAGCATACTTTTCCCTAAATACTTCAGCATGCATATAATTTACTAGCACTCAAGAAAATGATTGTTTTTTGTAAAGAACTGCAGAAAAGTTAAGGTGAAATTGTTCAGATTTAGATTTTGTATGTAATTTTCAGGTAACCGGGGTTGATATTTCTATATTTAAATTCACTGAACAAACATAGAGATGGTGATGACTATTAAGGGTGACTTCTATGGGGTGAAAGGATCAAATATTGGCTGAGAATTATTCCACAGGATCTACAGGAGAAAAATCTATCATCTTTCTTTCTCTTTTGAGACAGAAAAGAGATCTTCAGAGACTAAGAAATAGCCCAGGGAATACCAAATACAGAAGGGTCCTTTTTTATTTTGACCCCTGAGTGTATAGCCCATAGGCTTTTGGAAGTAGTCTGTCATCATATAATTTTATCTGATAGTTTCCAACTCATAGGAATGGGCTTCGAAAGGTCTAAAGATGTGTTTATTCTGCCACTGACCATGAGTAATGGAGTTCTATCTATATTTTTGCGGGAACTGTAAATATGGTGTGTTACAGAGTCACTAGGAAGTAAAATGATTCCAACCTAATTTGGGTCTTATGTTTGAGAAACTCACTATCTCAGTGAATTTTTGTGGCTATTAGTTTTAAAAGATTCATTCTTCTGGCGACATCTCTCCCCTGCCCCCTTGGGCATGGGTTGCAGTCATAGACTGGCTTCATTTTAGATTTTTCAGAGATCTTAACCCAAGTCTCTTTCAATACAGTGCCCATGATCTAGTGTTACCCATTCTACAAATTTGCTGTTTAGATTTATGCTGTTTGATCTGATTACATTTTTATTATAAATGAATTAAAAATATAATTGTAATTAAAATATAAAAGTAAATCCGATTGACTTTGAGTCCTCCACTTACCAAAAAATAATGGCCCAGGGGGCACCGATCTTCCCAAGTTTGCCTTTAAATCTTTGTATAAAATATTCTATCCAGAGAACAGGAAGTCATTTTTTTATTATGAGCAAACAAATTTATGCAACAAATATTTGTTGAGCACCTGCTACGTGCCAGGCTCTGAGGACATATCATGGAAATAAAAAGATTTTTTGTAACCTTATATCTATCATCTATCATCTTTCTTTCTCTTTTGAGACAGAAAAGAGATCTATGAAAAGAGATTCTATGTAAAAGCAAGGGTGTGACAACAGATAATAAAAACGATGATGAATATTAAATAGGAGGTGTTAAGAACTATGAGAAAAGTGGAAAAGCAGAGCAGAGAAAGGGGGATTGAGTGGCCTGGGAGAACAAAGGTGGGTAGCAATTTTAAGTAGAAAGGCAAAGTTGATATTTGGGCAAAGACTTGAGGGAGCTGAGAGAATTAGCCATGTAAATATATGTGGATACACAGGGAAGAGTGTTAGAGGCAGAAGAAACAGCATGTGCAAAGACCTAAACAGGGAGTGTAACTGGCTTATTTGGGGAATATCCAGTAGGCCAAATTGATCCGGTTATAATGAATGAGAGTGAGAGATGAGTCAGAGAGAAAACTGGAGGTCCAGATCACATATGATCTTATAGCCTATTTTATCTTTTCACTCTAAGTGAAATAGGGAGCCATTGAAAACCTTTGAACAGAGGGGACTTAGGGTTTAAAAGGATGTCCCTGGATCTTTATTGAGAATAGACTTAAAGGCAAAAGGAAGGAGACCCACGGCAGTTGCTGTAGTAATCAAGCAAGAGAGGTGATGGGGGCTCAACACAGGCTGTTTGCAGTAGGAGTGGTGAGAGAGGATCAGTTTCTGGATATACGTGTGGCTTTAGAGGAGGGCCAGCAGGATTTCCTGAAAGGTTAAATGTAGGATATGTGTGTGTATATGAGGGAGTTGATAATAGCTCCATGGGTTTTGGTTTGTGCTACAAGAAGGTTGCAGTTGACATGGTTTGAGAGAAATGAAGGGAGGGAGGGAAGAAAAAAGGAAGGGAGAACAAAAAAGCAAAGTGCAAAGAAGGGAACTCTTCTAGGTGTTGATCACATGTAAATGATGAAGACACAGTCTTAACAAAGTCCGGTTACTAACTGAAATAAATGTACAAGTTTTAGAGGAAGAACAGAACAGGAAGTGATTTGCCATCAGGCTTGGGTTAGGGAGGTGACATCTTTGCACCTCCTTAGTCATCTTTGAAAGATGACTAAGAGCCTTCCAGGTGTGTGTGTAGTGTATGTATGTGTGTATATGTGCACATGTATTGGGGCCAGGGAGTGGAGTGTATCCTTCTAGGTTGAGGGAAGGAGTAAGTGACATATTATGAATCTGCAAAGTCTGAATGAACTTGGTAAAACACACTGTCTTGTAATTATGTACATTTAGAAAGTTAGTTTAGTCAATGTATCTTATAATCTGTAAAGAATTATCTTTGTCATTTTGAGGGCCAGATAGGTTTGTGTTGACACATCTAATGAGTATTTTTTCAATTTGTCTTTAAACATTTATTATACACTATTTAAGATATTAAAAATGATACAAAGAATAGTTCAATGGCACTTTGTTTTTCAAGCTGAAGTCCTTTAGACAAAAGTGAAAGATTCAGCTCAAAGAACATAGGCAGCTAGTTTTAAAGAGTTGTCTCATCCAAGTGACCACATTGCCACCAGCTTAGTGTCACACCTGGTACTCCTTTGATTTAGAGAATCTTCTCTTACTGCTGTAAAAACTCTATTACAATTCAAAATATAGCTTTCATCATAGCATGGTTATTTCCTAGACATAATGAAGCAAAAATATAGTCACAGCTTTTCGATTCAAGCAAAGCATTTTTTCTTGGAATAAAAAATGCTGGGGCTTGGTTCTGTCAGTGAGAAGCGACTACATTTTCGAGACTTTGTTTCATAGTTTATTCCTTGACAAAGGTAATGGTAACCTCTCAAGTTTTATAGCTTTTTACAAAGTCCTTTTTCCCCTATTAGCTCATATCATCCTCACAATAACCCTGCCAAGTGGTGATGGCAAGGTATAATTGCCATTATTTGATGGTGACAGAGCTGAGGTTTAGAGAGTTCAAGCGACTTTGAAGAAGGTGCATAACAAGAATGTGGCAGGGGTGACACCTGGACCAAAAAATTCAAAGTCAAGCTCTGGCAATTTTTTCTGCTCCATGCTACACTTTCCTTCCAATTTCTGGAGCAAACTTCTTCTTAAAGGACGTAAAAGAAATAAAGGACCATGACACAAGACTAGTTAATTGCAGAAGGTGATCTTATCCTGATTCATAATCATGACCTGTTTTCTATGTTTCCTGGTGACAGGAAGTAAGGAGTGGCAGAGTGCCCTGACTCACCCAGGGCCTTTGGAGAGGACTGATCTGATTAGTGGACTGCAGGCACCCTTTTTGAATAAAACGCCTCTGAAAGATAGGGTAGTCATTCCTATTTCTCTGCTGGAACCGAGCTCACGACGTGCTGGGGTGATGGAGTGTATAAGCCACGCATAATTTGAAAGAGTTTGAGTAAATATTCTTTTTTCATTGGATTAAATCATTCAGCAGTTTGTTTAATCACTTATACAATGATAACAAAAGGAAAGATTTGTTAGTTGGCTTCAATGTCTCCAGCATGATTTCCCAGACCAAGTGTTCACAGCCCAGTGAGGGAGATAAAGAATTAAGCAGGCAATGACAATGCAATATGGCAAATGACATAATTGATGTATGAATCAGGAGTTCTGGGAAACTAGATGAATCAGGATACGAAGAGGGCCTGGAATAGTTAAAAATTGCCCCAAAGCTGAGATTTTGTTTTAAAATTTTAAACACCTTGCAAATTAATTGTGTGCTCGCCTTGTAATTACCACAGCTGATGGGAGTATCATGGTTGTCAGCACCCATTTATTTACTCCTTTGCAGGGGGCTTTGCTCCACTCTGGCATTGTCATCCTTATCCTTTCCTCCAAGACTCTGCATCTCGTTATATTTTTCTTTCAGAGCCTAATGACACATTAATTGTCATTGAAAAGTTTGACACAACTTTCCTCAAATATTTTACAACAAAGTTGTATATATATCCAAGCCATCATAAGACTTGTGAATGGGCACGGAAAGCAAATGTCAATGTTTATGCAATTGGTTAAGGCTAACTTTTAGTTTCTTTTAACTGTCAGACATGCTTTGTGGATTCTAATATGTTGTATATAGAAGAATCTGTTCATGTCCCCCGACTGTTTGTCTTCTGGAGCTTCCTGTTGCCCAGATGTGGTATACTGAAAGACTGCCTTGTAGGAAAGCCAAATCTATGGTGCTTAAAATAAGCCTGTTTAAGTGATTAGAAAATTAGAAACAGTGAGAGAGAGAGAGAGAGAGAGAGAGAGAGAGAGAGAAGGAGGGAGAGAGAATAGCTCTGGATTTTAAAGTATAAATAGAAAGAAAATTGAAAAGATATCTTAAATTAATTTTGCACCTTTGCATTGAGTCTTTCATCCAAATATATTGAAGCTTTTGCTTACCTCTCAGTCATGTAAATATAAAGAAAACATTTTTTAATTGATCGTCTCTTGCCTTTCCCCACTTAGTTAATAATAGACACTTGATTTTCTCCATGTGGAGCTAGGAATGCTGTTGAAAGTAAGTGGAGCAGACATCTATTGCATGTTAAATGCATGGAAGAATGGTTTTCAAAGTGTGGTCTCTTGGACCAACTCAGAGTGCAAATTCTCAGGCTCCACCCCAGACCTACTGAATCAGAAACTCTGGAGGTGGGGTCTAGGAGGCTGGGTTTTAACAGCTCCTCTAAGTTATTCTGATGCAATGCTCAAGTTTAAGAGCCACCATCATTGGACATTAGAGACATTATCTTTACGTTTATAGTTGAAGTGTCCACACGGAGAGAATAGAAACCTTGAATGAGAGGCTGTTATAGAAAGCACTGCTAGTTTAATTAAATGAAATGAAGGTGCTTTATGGTTGAAGACTGAGAAATTTTGCCTAGGTCCCCTCTTCTACCCTGCCTTCTCAGTTCAGGTATTTCAGGAAACCAAAGGTCTCCATAAAACTTACCATGCTTTGGGAGCTTAGATAGCACTGATGTGTGAGCACCAATGAAGGCTTACCCAAGTTCCCAGCACTCCAAAACCTTAGCTCCCAAGGCCTTGGATGAACTCTACTTGGGGTGTCTAAAACCTTTCCTGTGTCCTTGCACATGCTGTTCTTCTGCCTGGAACTTTGTTTCTCTACTTGCTCACTTAGAAATTTCTACTCATCCTTCAAGTCTCAACTTGAAGGCGCTCACCCCACTGTGTTTCTCAGTACCATGTATAGATTTCTATATTATTTTGCTTATCTCGTGATATTTCAATTTATCCATATTTATCTCTCAACTAGAGTTCCAAGTCCTCTGAGGAAAAGAATTATTTCTTTAATCTGTCTTTTCTAGCACCTGACATACTTTCGAGTTATATATCAGGTGCTAGAAACACTCAAAAAAGTTGCGAGAGCATTGTATGCTTTTTTTCTTTTTCTCTCTCTGAATTTATAATCTGCTGAACATTTGAGAGTAAATTGCTGACTTCAAGACTCTTCGTTCCATAATCTATCATGTGTATTTCTTAATAACAAGGACATTCTCTTATATGACTACAACATAATGATCAAAATCAGGAAATTTAACATTGATACAGAATTATTATATGATATTCAGTCCATATTAAAATTTCACCTATTGTTTCATGTCCATTATAGCATTTTTTTTCCAATCCAAGGTCATACATTGCCTTCAGTTGTCATGTATCTTTAGACTTTTTAAATCCCATTCAATTCTTCTGCTTTTCTTTGTCTTTCATGACATTACTATTTTTTAATAATAATTTTTTATTTTTCATTTATAGTTGGCATGCAATACTATATTAGTTTCACGTGTACAACATAGTGATTAGACATCTAAATAACTCACGACGTGATCACCCCAATAAATCTAGTGCCTCTCTAACATCATACATAGTTATTACAATATTATTGGCTATATTCCTTATGCTATACTTTCTATCTCCATGACTATTTGTAACTACCAATTTGTACTTCTTAATGGCCTCCCTCTTTTTCACTGACCTCCCTCAACCTTCCTCTGATTTAGTAACCTTCAAAATGTTCTCTGTATCTATGAGTTTGTTTCTGTTTGTTCGTTTACTTTGTTCTTTAGATTCCACATATATATGGCATTTGTCTTCCTCTGGCTTCTCCACTCAGCACACTACCCTCTGGGTCCATCATGGAAGATCTTTTCCCATCCCCTTACTTTTAGTCTAAGAATGTCTTTTAAACTGAAGTATATCTCTTATGGGCAGCTTACGTAAGGGTCTTGTTTTCTTATCCATTCAGCCACCCTCTCTATTGATTGGAACACTTAATTCTTTTTCATTTGAAGTACTTGTTAACAGATATGTAGTTATTGCCATTCTTTATTTATGTTTTTGCTACATATTTTTTCTTCTTCTTAAAGAAGTCACTCCAACATTTTCTGTTAATGCTGGCTTGGTGATGATGAACTCCTTTAGTTTTTTCTTGTGTGGGGAAGCACTTTATGTGTCCTTGGACTCTAGATGATAGCTTTGCTGGATAAAGCATCTTGGTTGTGGATCCTGGGTTTTCATCACTTTGAAATTTTTGTGCCAAGCCCTTCTGTCCTACAAAGTTTCTTTTGAGAAATCGGCTGCTAACTAACTGCTTTTCTCTTGCTGTTTTCGAGATTCTCTCCCTGTATTTAACCTTAGGCATTTTAATTATAATGCGTCTTGGTGTGGGCCTCTTTGGGTTCAACTTTTTTGGGACTCTTTGAGGTTCCTGGGGTTGTATATCTATTTCCTTCACCAGGTTAGGGAAGTTTTCCATCATTATTTTTTCAAATAGGTTTTCAACTTCTTGCTCTTCTCCTTCTGGTACCCATATGATGCAAAGGTTGTTACATTTTATGTTGTCCCATAGACTCCTTATATTACCTTCATTATTTTGGATTCTTTTTTCTTATTGCTGTTTTGATTGGGTGTCCTCAGCTACTCCATCCTCTATATTGGTGATTTGATTTTCCACTTCTTCCACTCTGTTGATTCCCTCTAATATACTCTTCATCTCAGATATTGTATTCTTCATTTCTGACTGGTTCCCTTTTATAATTTCCATCTTCACTTTTATATATATATATATATATATATATATTTAATCTCTTTGTTAAAGTGTATTCTTCATTTCTGACTGGTTCCCTTTTATAATTTCCATCTTCACTTTTATATATATATGTGTATATATATATATATATATACACATATATATATATATATTTAATCTCTTTGTTAAAGTTCTCACTGAGTTCATCTAATCTTCTCCTAAGTTCCTTGAGCATTCTGCATTCTTATAACCAGTGTTTGGAACTCTGTATCTGGTATATTGCCTGTCTCCATTTTGGATAATTATTTTTCTGGAACTTTGTTCTGCTCTTTCAAGTAGGACATGTCTCCCCATTTTGGCTGCCTCCCTGTGTCTGTTTCTATGTACTAGGCAGGGCTTCTAAGTCTCCTTAGTAGAGTGACTTTATGCAGTAGGTGTAATTGGTGTGGGCCCCTTGGCACAGACTTGAGAGGGGTCCAGATGCAGGCCAAGTTCCGCTGTAGCCTGTGTACCTCCGGGGCCACCTGGTAAGGATCACCAAGCAATCCACATACAGCTGCCACTTGTGCTGGGCTTATAGGTGCCTTAAAGGATCAAGTCCAAAACTGAGGTTGGCTTCCACTAATGTAGGGCCTGGGAGTGCTTAGCAAGAGGTATAGGGCACGCTGAGCCCAGATGCTGCTTCTTTGAGTTTTGTGAGCCTTTGAGAGATTTTATGTAAGTTTGTAGCAGGAGCCAAGACAGCCCATTTGTATGGAACAAATCACTGGAAGTGGCTTGGGTAGGCCTGCAAGTTGAGAGAGGCACAGTCTCAGGGAATCCCTTGGACGGAGGTTGATGGCGCCTGCGTCTGCAGGCTGGGAGCAGGGAGGGCTCGATGAAAGAACTATGGCTTCTGCCTGCACCTCTGTCTGGAAGCCAGCCACCCCTCCGGCCTGCACCCTAAAGCCCAATAGCTCTGAGCCTCCCCCTATGTCCCTGGTGCCCCTTGAGCAGCTGCCCTAGCGCTTGAGCTCAGAGTGAATGAGTCTATCAGAAAGCAAGGCTGGTGTGGGCCCTTTATGAGGAAGGTCTCCGATTCCCGCAGCCTCCCGTGTCACTCGGCCACACCTCTGCTGGTTTTCACAGTGTACAGTTGGGACTCCTGGCTCCTCAGGTAGGGGAGGAGGCTCCTCAGCCAAGACTGCCCTCCCGATTCTCCATTGCCACTCGTGGTTGTGGGACCAGGCCGTTTCGCGTGTCTCTGCCCTACCTACCATTGTGAGAGGTCCCAGTTGTAGGGCTTCTGTTCGGCCAGACCTCTGGTGACTCTGAATACAGGTTGTTCTGTAGTTTTGTTATAATTTTGGTGTGGTTGTGGGAGGAGGCATGCACTGCCTTTACCTTCTATGCCATCTTGAATCTCTGGCGACATTACTATTTTTGAAGAGCATGGGCCAGTTGTTTTTTACACTATCCCCAAGTTTTGGTTTCTATGATTGTTTCCTCATTATTAGATTTAGGTCATGAATTTTGAGGAGGGCTATCCTTTAAGTGAGGTGATGTTTTCTCATGCATAAAATTAGGAAGTACTTGATGTTGGTTTATCCTACTATTGTTGATTTTAATTTTGATCACTTGGTTAAGTTGTATCTACCATGTTTTTCCATTGTAGATACTATTTTTCCCTTTGTATTTGTCAGTAATTTGCCAAGAGATACTTTGAGACTATGTTAAAATCCTGTTTTCCAACATACTTTTACCCGAGTATCGCTTAATGATTCTTTCCTGAATCAATTATTACTGTATAGTTGCAAAATAATTTTTAATTGAATGATTTTATCTTAAAAAACAGATTGTTCTAGGGAATTAACTACAGAAACTGTATATTCTGAGAGAAGTCTCTTTCTATCCCAAACCCTTTAGAATTATTTCCAGAAAGAATTGGCGTCCTATGCTATCCCTGCTTAGGAACACTTCATTTAATGACTTCATTTTTGCCTCCACGTTGGGCCCTACATGTTTAAATGCAAAACCATTTCAGCAACTTTAATGAGATATAAACATCTTCATGAAATAGTATATATAATACAGATATTAAGTCCTTTATATACAGATGTTTTTCTCTTCATTGATATAACAGACACACATGCGCAGCTGTAATATGTTTATAAACTTTTGACTTTCCCACTAGATTTCCATAAACAGCTCTAGTGCTTTATTTACAGCTAAGTAAAAATATTTTTCATTTCATTTTCATTATGACTAATTGCATTATGCTAATAATTAGGACATAATTAAATATAAAAATATAGATATTCTACTTTTATATTTCATGTAACTTTATTAACCTGAGTTAAAAAAGTTGAAGGATAATATTTTATTGTAATAATACTCATAATCATAAAATATGAATTTATTTAGGATAATTTTTTTCTGGCGTTGTCAAACTCTCAAGTTCTTTACCCTCATACTGTCCTTAATTCATTAGAACGGTCTATTCTTTAAGATTCATGCACTCATTTATTTGTCATTAGATGAAATTTTGTTGAGGAATGGATATGTAAAGTCCTAAAGTATCTTTTTTCAAATAACTTATATGCCTCGCTGAGGAAGCATTAATGGGAAGTTGATACAGAAACCGAGGAACAGAGAAATCCAATTATTTCACATCTATTTATTGGAAAATCACTGAACTAATATCCTGGGGAATGTTTGTAACATAGTGGACAATATAGTAGGTGTCTCAAATCAATGCCAAGCCCTCTAGAGTCATCGCATAAATGTTGAAAGGGGAACTGGCTCAGTCAAGTACACACAGAGCAAATTTTCAAGCTGAAACCAGAAGCAAGGCCTATTTGACTTTCTTTGAAGTCAACACTACTCCCAGTATTTTCTGTTCGCATAAAATAATAAAACAGATGACTATCCTTGAGTCACTCTTAAGGAGTGAATTAAACATGCCCAGTAGAAATGTGTCCTCAGGAAGCAGGATGGCTACGCTTACACCTTCTGGAAAGAGGATCTCCGTTGTTGGGTGGCAGCTATTTCTGGGCATCACGATGTCATTTCTACACATATTCTGCTTAGAGGGCCCAAGACTGCAAAATGATTTAGACATTGAAATTCTTGTTTTAACTCTTTGATAACGTTAAAGAATGCACCTTAAAGTTTCTGCTATGTTAAATTTCCCTCCCCAAATAGATTGTTCTTTAAATGCAAAAACATAGTTTTTAATTCCATTCTCTGGAGCATCTAATACAGTATTTTGGACATAAAACCATGCTCTATGAAGATCTAATTGATAAAGGAACTTAAGGCTTGAGCTCTCATTTTTACCCCAGGATAAATTGCTTGCAGGTTTTCATTTTACATGAAGTAAACTCTGGGGAGTTGAATGACAGCATAAACTCACAGATTTTCAATGAGGGATTTGAAGCAGATGTTTAAGGTCCAGTCACATGCACGCTAGACCTGAAGTCAGGGTACCTGGGGCAGAACCTGATGGTGCATAGCTATGTAGTTCTGGTATGCCACTCAACGTTTGGGACCCAATTTCTTCATTTCTATCAATGAAATTAGCAGATTAAGGCCTGCTCTGCTGGCCTTTCCTGGGTTCGAGGTAAGGAATGTGAAGACATTAGCATTGTAACTTACAAAACAACAATTAATTAAAAGAAAGATTAAACAAATTAAATAAAAATATAAATTAAAACACAAAACAAAATAACTGCTTTATTAATATACAATGCAAAATATCAATGTTCCTGTACTCCTCCAGATTCTGAGTTTTTTTTTCTTTTTCCAGAAAAGAGTGTAGCTCTTTAGTAGTGCCCCATGTGAGGAAAGAGGAAAGGAGGCCTAGAGTGGAAGCATATGGGGTAGGGGGCTCAAACCGCTCCTGCTTTTTCCCCTGTGCCCCAAGGGGGCTGTGCAACTTAGTGCAGGGACTAGGCAGGGTGGGGAAGTAAGAAAAGCAGGTGTGAGCCACACCTGCTGAGACACAAGTTGGTTTGGAGCATCATGGGGCCAAGCAACTTTATCCCTTGGCCACACCTGCTGCTGCTGCTGCTGCCAGTGTAGTGGAGTGGGCATGTCAGGATGAGATGGAGCTTAGGCTCCCCTTTTATAACCAGGGGAGCTCTCCCAGGCTCCTTAATGGAAGCCACAGGAAAGAGTGGGGGTGGGGAAGAGACCCCCAAACCAGGAGCCTGGTCAGCAATGTCCCTGCCACTGAGGGAGTGGAATCACAGCAGGCGCAGGGTGCGGCTTAGTGGGAAGTCAGCACGTTGTCCAGGAGGGCAAGTGTGTGCACGTGGGTGAGAGGGGTCGCGGGGAACTAAGACCAAAGGAAAACTGCTCCCCACATGGGCCGCCAGGGCCCCGAAGGGGCTGGTGTGCTGCGTGGTGTGGTGGTGTGGGCGCAGGTGGGTGGCAGCGTTGCTTGGGCCTATGGGAAGGGGCGGGGGCCGTGGGAGCCGAGCCGTCCAGTTCCAGAAGGAAACTGCCCCCCAGTGAGGTGGCACTGCGCGGTGACTGCTCCTCTAAGGACTCCTGCGGGATGCCCTCTTCTTCCTCCTCTAGTTTTTGGGCTTGGCAGCGCTGTTGTTTTTTCTCTCTTTGGGTCGCCCGAGGTCTCTGCGGTGTTGGCACTTCACTGGGCTTTCTCCGACTCCCTATCAGCGCCGTCCCAGGGCTCCCCCGAGGCGGCTTGCGAGGCCTGCCCCGCCCTGGCTTCTCAGTGCCGTCCTTTTTTGCTTGGAGGCCAAGCGTTGGCTGGAATTGGAGCTCGACCCTTTCCCCTTCCCTTCGCTGCGAAGCAGGTGGAGGAGCGGTGGCTGGGATGGGCGAGCTGGGCTGCCCGCCTGCGGTGCGCGCTCCGGGCTGCTGGGAGCGACTGCGCTGGCTGCTGAGGACCCGTCTGGAGCCGCCGCTGGTAGCAAATGCGGATCTCTCCGTATCCCGAGTTTCGAATTAGAGGGAATGCTTCTTTACTTTTATATAGCGAGTTTCAAGAAGATTTGTTCTGTTTAACAAGCACGTAGAGAGTGCTTTCTATGTGCCGGTCATGGATAGTGTTTTACAATAATAAACTCAACTTAATCCTGATTACAGGACTCTGCGGTAGATGCTATTATTGCCTTCGTTTTACAAATGAGGAAGCTGAGGCACAAAGAGGTGAAGCAACTTGCTTTTAAGATCAACTGTTAAGTAGTGGACCTGGGACTCAAACCCAGTCAATTTCCAAGAATACTTACTTTTAACTCCACTACACTTTGCTGAGAATGGCCATGAGGTTGGCTGGCTAAGAAAATACAGATGAAGTGTTTCCTGTTCCAGATGGGGTATCTCATTCAATGTGATGGCTGTGTTGTTCTTGTTTTTAAACACATAGACTTTTAGAGTCAAAAAATAGAAATGGAATTGAGAGTGTATAATTTTCATGGAGACTTTGGAAATGGATCCAAGTTTGTTTTTTTTTGGGGGGGTGCAGGGAGGGAGTCTGAGGTTCTGCTTCTTCTGGGAACATATAAAATATTTTCATGCTAGCCTGATTTTATCAGGCAGATGTGCTCCTGAGAGATTTGAATATTTCTTTATGCCACAAATGTTTACTAGGTCATCCGGTGCTTGTATAAAAACACAAGCAAAATCATTCAGAAATGTTTATGTCCCACCAAATGAATTCAGTGTGTGAAACAGAAGTTCCACCCCATGCCCTATATGCTTTCTCCTTTTATAGACATATCTGGACAACTTTAAACATTGAAGTCTGAGGTATAATCTGGGTATTTGCAAAATTCTTTCTGAGTTGGGTCAGCAAGACCACTTTCCTTGAGGCAATGTGGCCACATGTCCTTCTTTATTTTTTTATAAAGTTTCAATCTAAGGAAAAATACAGTTATGTTTTTAAAAGAAATTAGCTTTACTGAGGTATAATTGACATGATATAATGCATCTATTTTAAGTGTATGATGACATAATTTTAATTATGAGGTTTCTTTTTCTCTCTAGGTACATACCTAGAATGGAGACTATGAAGATGTTTTGGGGGACCATCTTCCTTGCAGCTAGTTTTGGCTTCATCAAGTCACAGAGAATTGGTAATGGATCAGATTCTTTAAGCCAAAAATGACGACTTTGTCAGGAACCTAGAGATAGTGACAATCTTAAAAGAAAATATTATAAGAGCTTTGTAATTAACAAAAAAGAAATGATTCTGTAAGGAGAACTTAGAATCTGGAAATTTGTAGTGAACAGTGGGCACTTAGTTTATTTCAAAGCTTAACATCAGATAATAAAAAATAGATATTAAAAAATACTATACTTCTGAATGTATTACTAGGTTCTCAGAAACTTTTGTGAACTTGGACTCAGTCTATTGATTCTCCATTTTGCTTTATCTACTTTGGCAGAGCTATTCCTAGGGGTAATTGTCATCACAAGATGGATAGCTTCACAGAATGCTAGCAGCACCTCTGAAATTTTTTGGAGTCACTTTAACATATTGTTGGGACTTTTCAAGATGGAAATCAGCAAGAGAACATTATTTGAGTAGCCTGGGGTTCCCTTGAGGCAATATGAGGTTTACATATTCAAATATAATTATACAGACTGTTATTTGTTGGAAAAAAGACATAAAACTCTCCAAATTTTCCCTTTAGTTCTGACTCCCCTCATTTGTGAACAGAAACTGTGACAATCTTTTCATGTTTCAAACACCTTCTAAAATGACAAAAAGTTAGTGGAGGAGTTAAGAAAGTAACAGTATGAAATTGGAATACATCTATCAAGTTGCACATGATAGAAGCAATACTTATTTGCCTGAAAAATATTCTACAGCTGTGTTTCTCTGATTGTGAAGATCAGAAAAACACTTTATGGTCTGTGTTTGCTCTCTTCTGAAAGAGACGTTAAGGGGACGTTAGCCATCCCTGGAGCGCTCACTGAATTCTCTCCTCTTCATAGGAGTGTATTTCAGAGGTTCATAGAGAAATAAAACTTAAAAGACCTTAAGCTTATGTATTATCTTCCTTTTCAATAATCATGAGTCTCCTTGGCTTTATGACCAAGATTAGGCAAAATTCCAAGACGTGGTGAGACTCAGGATTTTAGAAGTAACAAATGGATTTAATAATCTCCCTGGAGGCAGCAACTTTCCTAGCCTTTCTCTATCTAAACTCTTATGTGGTCTTTGCCTTTCTGTAATGTCAACTTTTAATTTAATCTTCTTTATGACAATCCAGGGTATGGACTAGTTTCTAATACTGGCTCTTTGAATGGACTTACATGAGTTACTTTGCTTTTCTGGATCTTATTTTCCTTATCTGTGAGATGGTTGAATGAGATTCGTTATTCTATACTTGCACTATTCAACAGTGGCTACTAGCCACATGTGACTATTTAAATTAAAATAAATTAAAATTCAATAATAAAATTTAAAGTTTACTTTCTCAGTTGTACTAGTACACTTTAAGTGCACAACAGGCACATTGCATTGTATAGTCTCATAGAATTGTTTCTAGCTCTAAAATTTTCTGATTCCCTTATTTGGTTTCACTTATATTCAATATTTTTATTCTCGTAAGTGATGTCTTCTCCCTTCCTCTTTCCCTCTCTTCCTCTCTCTTTCTCAAATATTTTCTTCCTCAAATATTTTTTTGGGTGACTACTCTATGGTAAACATTTGAGTGGCAGACAAGCCAACAAAAGATATGGTGTCTGTTTCCATGGAGCTCACAGTCTAGTTGATGCGATCGCCATTAATCAAATAAGCGCATTAATGAATATTATATTACAAACCAAGATAAAAGAACATGATTCCATGGGAGTTTACTAGAAGAAAAAGGAAGGAAGGAAGGAAGGAAGGAAGGAAGGAAGGAAGGAAGGAAGGAAGGAAGAAAAGGAGAAATAGGAAGAAAAAGAGAGAAAGAGAGAGAGAGAGAAGAAAGAAAAACTCGACGGAAGGAATAGCATGTTTAAAGGTCAGTGGCAAGTGGGATCATGGAAAGTTTGGCAAACTAGACTAAAGAGCTAAAGAGCCTGGAACATAGAGAACAAAGTGGAGAGGATAAAGAGATAAAGCTAAAGAGATAGTGCAGGGCCAGCCCAGGCCAGCATTTTAACTCTCCTGTTGCAAAACCAAATGTAAGATGTATTTAATGAGATAATTATCCCTTGGTATTTTAGCCACTTTAAAACCATCTTTGACTGGTTTCTGCTTTTGTTTCTCTTCTCATCACTAATTTATGTATTCTTCTCTCATTATCACAGATAATCTAACTGTGAGGTACTGAGGGGGAGAAGTCATGGTGGTTCCTGAGAAGATAGATCATAATTGCCTCTTCTTCTTTTTGTCTACACAAGCACTGTGCTTAATCCATATTTTACTTCTTGCCACAGAAAAGCAAAATTTAAGTTGGAAGAGACTAGGTCATCTGGTCCATCCCTTATTCTAGAGAAACACAATCTGAGAATGGGAGGTATCAACTACTTGCTCAAATCCTGCAGCCACCTAATTGGTGTCTTATCCTTTTCATGCTGAAGACTAGGGTGGGCCCAGCTGGAGTACCACTTCGACTGCTATTGGAATTTTGGTTCCCAGGATTAGATCTGAGTTTGGGAGAAGCAGTCGAACAATGCAGCCTTGAGTTCAGGGAGCCAAAGGACAAATGTGAGCCACTTATGGTAATTCCATGAGTCAAACTAAAGGGGGCTGGTGGTAGCCAAGTAAAACAGTTAACTCGACCACATGAAGCAGCTTGGGCATGAGTGTGCTAGCCGGCAACAGAGATCTAGGTGGGGTACCAAGAGCATTCTCTACCGATAGAAAGGTGATTTCTTTTTTTTTAAATTTTAACTTTTATTTAATTCATTTTTTATTATGGTTGATATACAATATTCTATTTCAGACATATAGCATGATTAGACATTTATATAACTTATGAAGTGATCACCCCAATAAATCTAGTACTCATCTGACACCATACATAGTTATTACAATATTATTGACTATATTCTCTATGCTGTACTTTATACTCTTGTGATTGTTTTTATAACTGGCAATTTGCACATCTTAATCCCTTCCCGTTTTTCAGCCATCCCCCTAGACCCCCCCCATCTGACAACCATCAATTTGTTCTCTGTATCTCTGAGTTTTTCTGTTTTATTTGTTTGTTTAATTTTTTAGATTCCACATATATTTGTCTTTCTCTGTCTGACTTATTTCACTTAGCGTAATACCCTTAGGTCCATCCATGTTCGCAAATGGCAAGATATTCTTTTTTACGGCTGAGTAATATTTCTTCAAATATATGTATCACACATCTTTTTTATCCATTTGTCTACTGATGAACACTTAGGTTGCTTCCATATCATGGCTATTGTAAATAATGCTTCAGTGAACATAGGGGTGCATATGTCTTTTTGAATTAGTATTTTAGATTTCTTTGGATAAATACCCAGAAGTGGAATTGCTGGGTCATATGGTAATTCTATTTTTAGTTTTTTGAGGATCCTCCATATTGTTTTCCTTAGTGACGGCACCAACTTACAATCCAACAGTGCACGTGGGTCTCCTTTTCTCCACATCCTCCCCATTTGTTGATTTACTGATGATAGTAATTCTGACAGGTGTGAGATGATATCTCATTGTAGTTTTAATTTGCATTTCCCTGATGTTGAATATCTTTTCATATGTCTATTGGCCATCTATATATCCTCTTTGGAGAAAATGTCTATTCCGGTCTTCTTTCCATTTTTTAGTGGGATTGTTTTTGTTTTCTGGTGTTAAGTTGTATGAGTTTCTTATACATTTTGGATATCAACTCCTTATCAGATATAGCATTGATGAATATCTTCTCTCACTCGGTTGTCTTTTTGTTTTGTTGATGCTTTCCTTCACTGTATAAAAACTCTTTAGGGTGATGTAGTCCTATTTACTTTTACTTTTGTTTCTCCTGGTTTCTTTTATCATGTTAAGGGATGAGTGGAGGGCCATGGTAAGGGATCTAATTGAAGGTAATACCATGAGTCAAACTAGGGGTTCAAATGTCTGTTAGAATGGAACAGAAGGTGGTAAGTGAGCAAGGGTAGATGGTGGCCAAGAAAAAGCAAAGGAAGATAATTATGTGCTTAGGCTGCATACATATAAGCTATCGCCAAAGAGCTGTGCAGGCAGATCTGTGGGGTAAAGGTACTTATTTGGGAGAGATCTATTCACAGCCGGTAGCTGTCAATTTTGTAATGTTTTATCTTAAATTGTTTTATCTTAATCTAATCTTCTTCCTCAGTCTGCAGGGAGGCCTCTGTAGGAGATGTCGTGTTTCTAGTGGACGCCAACATCAAGTCTCAATATACCCGCAATGTGCGGAACTTCTTGTACACAGTGGTGAACAGCTTCAATGTCAGCAGAGAGACCATCCGCGTGGGCCTGGCCCAGTACAGCGATGTGCCTCGAACAGAGTTTTCACTTTCCACCTACCACCGCAAGGGCGATGTGTTGAGACACATTCGGAACTTTCAATTTAATCCTGGGGGCCCTGGGGGCAACAAATTGGGCCTGGCCCTGCAGTTCCTTCTAGATCACCACTTCCAGAAAGTAGCCGGGAGCCGGGCAAGCCAGGGTGTGCCTCAGATTGCTGTGGTGATCAGCAGCAGCCCAGCTGAGGACCCTGTGCAGGAACCTGCTGAAGCATTTAGGAGGGCAGGCATCCTGCTTTATGCAGTTGGCATCAGAGATGCAGCTTTGGCAGAGCTCAGGGAGATCGTGAGCAGCCCTGTAGAGAAGTTCGCCTCCTTTATTCCTAACTTCTTTAGTCTGGGCAGTCTCACTCAGAAGCTGCGGCAGGAGCTCTGTGACATTTTGGCAAAAGCAGCTCAACCTGTTGACCACATTTCTCCAGGTACAAAGATGTTTTCCTTCTTATTTCTGATCTAGAAGTCCCAGAATGCAAAGCTTAATCTCTTATTTCTTCCTCCCACTGTCCTTATTTTCCATATGTCTGCATGTTTGATTTTTACATTAAAATTCCACTAAACCATCTGTACTCTCTGCTCCTCTCCAATCATTGGCCAAAACCTTATCAACTCTGTTTATAAATACTATGGGTGTAATGCTGTTCTAAATATTTGTTCCTAGAATAATTTTATTATTCCAGGATTAACTTACCCATATTACCTGGACGTGGGGCAGAAGAAGGGAGAGAGCAGTAGCTCACCCAGGAGGCTGGCTCATTTTACTACCTGTGTGTTTGTGTCATGTACAGAGTATGAATTTAGGGAAAAGAAAGATCTAGATTCAAATCTTGGTTTTCCACTTTCTGTATTATCTTTAACATGTTACTTTATCTCTATGAATCTAAATTTTATTTCTAGGATGATTGTACCTGCCTCAGAAAGTTGTTGAAAGCATTAAAATTGTGCAAATAAAGTGCTTATCACAGGGCTTAGCCCATCAGAGGTGCCCATAAGCATTATGATTATTACCTGTAATGATATACCTGTCATCAGCTTAGTATTTCTGCTGTTGGCGATGGGGCATAAACTGGTGAAAATTCTGTATTAATTAATTACTAAATTCTATAAGAAAGCACAGAACTTTGAGCAGAGAAAGAGAAGCTTGCTGTGGGTTCTATCAAAACCCACAAAAAAACAGAGCCTTCATTACTTATTCATTATTTTGGTTTTCTACGTAGGGTAGAACTGGAAGATACTGCTAAAACTTTTGAGTCATTTGATGCCATGGGCGTGTGGTGGTAGTATTGAATTTGTACAGCCAACTTATATATCTTATATTTCTATAGCACTTCAAGATTTACAAATAGGTTTTATATAATAGTAATAACCATGGTTTACTTGGTGCTATATAGTTTTCAAAACTTGTTTGCATTGCCCATCTGACTGATAGATAGCTATCAGTTTTTTGTTAAATACATAAGGAAATTAGTATTTGTTTTCACATAGACACACAAGGCAAATAGCACTATTATTTGCATTTTTAATGTGGGAAAACTGAGGCCAAAGGTAACGTAACTGGGTGGCACAGATAGGACTTGACCCCAAGTATTATAGAGCAGACCCATTCCAGTAGAAAGGTCTTAAATTGTGTTCCTCAGGAGCAGAGCCTGAAGCAAGGATTTAGATACAGTTTATTTATTACAGAAGAGCTCTCAAAGGAGGTTGGTAATGATGTAAGGGATGCAGAATAGAGAAGTAGAGGAAAGTAAGGAAGGGTATGATGTCAGAGAAAAGTTCCACAGAAAGTGATTAGTTTCAGCTTGATCCTACAGGAGAACTCAGGATTGTCTTGACCCAAGGCAAGGAGTTAGGCTTTCATACATTGTAGGCAAAGCAGCTCCAGGACCCAAAGAGAAGTCCTCCAAAGAGCATTGTACAGAAAAAGTAAAAAGAGATCCAAAAATACTTGGGCAGAGCACTGATACTGTCTGCTATAGTAGATTATCTTATTTTATCCTCATAACAATCCTGTGGGATTGTGAGGGCTGGTATAAAGTTTTCAGTTCTATAGAGAGATGCATTCCAGCTTTCTGACATGTTGGTGCCAGGATATTCCTAGAGCTAAAGTTTTTTTCCCAGTTGAAAGAGGACAGCCCCTTTCTTAGCATGCTGCTGCATTTATAGAAGTATTTTTTTCTTAATGAGAGTTAAGAGATTGTCCAAGTGGATTTCAAGATTGGAAGTATCAGTAGAGCAAAACAGAAGTCTCAGAAGATGATGGAGTGGAGGGAAGGAAGGGTGCAGGGGATGTTGTCACTTCTCTGAGCATACTGTCATTTGTGGTGTTTGAGGACCACTGAGTAGAGGTTGCCTGGCATTGCTCTGCCTTTCTGTATATCATTTGGTTCCATTGGTTCTAAGTATTTTATGTGAAGATCTGTAGATCCTATCCCTTTTGTCCTCTCTTTTGCAGCGTGCAGAGAAGCAGTCCTGGCAGATATTGTCTTTCTAGTAGATAGCTCAACTAGCATCGGACCCCAGAACTTCCAGAAAGTGAAGAACTTCCTTCACTCTGTTGTCTTGGGGCTTGACATCAGCAGTGACCAGGTCCGAGTGGGACTTGCTCAGTATAACGACAACATCTACCCAGCCTTTCAGCTGAACCAGTACCCTCTGAAGAGTGTGGTCCTGGAGCATATCCAGAATCTGCCCTACCGTACAGGAGGCACAAACACAGGGAGTGCCTTGGAGTTTATCAGGACCAATTACTTGACTGAGGCAGCTGGCAGCCGGGCCAAGGACAGGGTTCCTCAGATAGTTATCCTGGTGACAGATGGGGAGTCAAATGATGAAGTCCAGGAGGCAGCTGACAGATTGAAAGAAGATGGAGTTGTTGTGTACGTGGTAGGGGTCAACGTGCAGGATGTCCAGGAGTTGCAAAAGATTGCCAGTGAGCCATTTGAGAAATTTCTCTTCAATACTGAAAACTTCAATATCCTGCAGGATGTCTCAGGAGGCATTCTTCAGACCCTGTGCTCAGCAGTGGAGGGTAAGATAAAAGGTAAGAAGCTGTGTCAAAACCCAACCTTCCAACCAGGATGACTAATTACCATATGAGCCAGGATACACTGAGTGCTGTGGGAGGTAGGAGAAGGAGCTGTTTTCTGTCCCTGGAGAACTTGGGGAGACGCTGGATGAAGGAACATCTGAGCTGGGGATTGAAGGACAAGTGAAGTTCTTATGGGTAGAAAAGGACACCCTAACATGTTGGTAAGAGGAAACAGCATGGGTTTTGGAGTCCGGAAGACCTGTTTTTTTTTTTAAATCCTGCCTCTGCTACTTTCTAATCATGTGACCATGGACAAGCAACTTCGCTTCTTTACTTCAGTTTTATCATTTACACAATGAAGATAATGCCTGCCTAGCAAGGTGGCTTATGACGATTAAATCAGATAAAGTATATAAAAATCTCTAGCACGAAGTAATTGCTCAGTGTATGTTAATTTCTCTTGTCTTCTCCATCAGTTGAAGAAGAATAATTTGAAAGGTACTTTAGTCTAATAAAAAAGACAAAAGCAGCAGGGTACAGGAAGGAAAGAGCCTTGTGAGGAGGAAGTAGAAGTGTAATACATACAATGTTACATTAAGTAGAGTCCCTCTTTCCCTTATATCCACCACATAAAACCTTTTGTGTATTCAATTTTCATGAGATCTTGATTTGATTTACTTTCTTCCCTGTGCCTTTTCTTTCCCCCATCTCTCTTTCATTCCAGAATTCACTCAGGCCTACGCAGATGTGGTCTTTCTTGTGGACACCTCACAGAACACGTCACAGGCCAGTTTCCAGTGGATGCAGACTTTCATCTCCAGAGTGGTTAGCATGCTGGATGTTGGCAGGGACAAGTACCAGATTGGGCTGGCTCAGTATGGTGATCAAGGTCACACTGAATTTTTGCTCAATACCTACCAGACCCAGGATGAGATGATTGTTCACATCCATGAACACTTTGTGTTCCGGGGTGGCTCCAGGAGGACAGGCAAAGCTCTGCGATACCTTCATCAGACCTTCTTCCAGGAGGCAGCGGGAAGCCGGTTTCTCCAGGGAATTCCCCAGTATGCAGTGGTCATTACCTCAGGCAAATCTGAAGATGAGGTCTCGGATGCTGCACAGACATTGAGGGAGAAAGGCGTGAAAGTCATGACTGTGGGTGTACAGGACTTTGACAGAAGAGAACTGGAGGGGATGGGGACCCCATCCCTTGTATATGAGATGCAGGGACAAGATGAAGTCAGGCAGATAATGCAAGATGTGAGTGTGGTGATCCAAGAGACTGAGCAGCCCGAGATCAGGACCGAGGTTGAGAAGGAGGCTATAGTAGGTAAGGTTTGGTCCCTAGGTGGGTGAGCCACGGGGAGTCTAAGCATAACAAGAAAGTCTGGGGGAAAGAGCAGAGAAAGATTCTGGATTCCTTAGGACTGAGACACTAGCACCAGCGGATGGAAAAGAGGAGGAGGCGTGGAGCTGCCTCAGGCAAACGCCTTGTGTTAGGAACTCTAGTCACAATGATGCCGCACAACAAACGGTCTAAAAAGTCAGTAGCTGAAAACAATTATTCATTTTCTCAGATCTGCTGGGGATCAGCTAATCTTAACTGAATGGCTTTGCTGATCTCGCCTGGGTTTATTCACAGATTTGGGATTTGGATGAGGGTTGGCTGATCTACATTGGGCTCTGCTCTATAGCACTCATCTTCCTCTTGGGATCATGAGGCCAGTCTGGGCACATCCTTTCGTGGTAACTGTAGAGGAATAAGAAAGAAAACCCACCTGTTAATATTCTATTGGCTAAAGCAAGTCATGTGATTATATCATCATCGATGGAGGACAAAAGGATATTCCTCCCATGGAAGTGAGGTATAGGGAATAAATATTTCTGAATAATAATTCAAGTTACCATATGCCTTTTCCAGAAGAAGCACTCAGGCTTCTCCCCAGAGATTAAATAAAGTCCTTCCTTAGGTTGGCATTTTGGGTGTGATATTTTATAGTGTAGAATTGTCCTGTGCATCATTGAAGGTTTAATATCCTTGGTCTCTGCCAGTAGCATCCCTGAATCTTATGACAATCTAAAATCTTATTTCCAAATGTCCCCTGGGGATAGGTACCATTGTTGATTGAGAAACACTGAGCCTTATCTTCTGCTAACTTAGTTAATATATTCTAACCACCAGCCACACTGAACCACTTACCATTTGCTGTATGTGTGTCATACTTTCTCACCTTTGTCTCTGCCCTGAATATAGTATACCATCAGTCTGGAATGTCCTTAGTCAAAACTTTATCCTTCATTTCTTAAGTTATCTTCTTGGTGGAGCATCCCAACAACTAGAAGCTTGGTGGAGCATCTCAGTGGTCCCCAACATTTTTGGCACCAGGAACTGGCACTCTTATGAGAATCTAATGCCTGATGATCTAAGGTGGAGCTGAGGCGGTGATGCTAGCGCTGGGGAGCGGCTGCAAATACAGATGAAGCTTCACTTGCTCACCTGCCGCTCACCTCTTGCTGTGCGGCCCAGTTCCTAACAGGCCATGGACCAGTGCTAGTCTGTGGCCTGGGGGTTGAGGACCCTTGGTCTAGTCGATCCCCACAGTTAGAAGCAATCAATCTCTCCTTCCTCTGAGCTATCATACTTTTCTGCCCAGACCTCTCAACATATAGAGCTTGAGGGTCTTTGGAATTTTATAGGCAAAAGAGACAAACACATGTGAGATAAGAAAAAAAAAATCTGAGTAAAGATATAATACAGAACAAAGAAATACTTATGTACATTACATTAAGTACAAATAGAACAGAAGAAGGGTGTGGTGAACTTGACCTTGTAGGAATTGTGTTGGTCTCTTAAGAATGGGTGTGATATTAATATATAGGGAGAAGGGAGGAGGGGACACTTCACTTGGTAAGGGAAAGAGCATGAGTAAGGGTGTGGAAATGGGAATGATGAATGTAGAAGGTGAAAAATGGAGTCACTTGGAATTGGGAGGAGGGTCTAGAAGTAGTGAGGGATGAATTGGATTAGGTAGGATGGACCCTGATCATGGGGTCCCAAAGGCACTGGGAAGTAACAGTAGGCTTTTAAGCAGGAAAGAGACTATCAAAATGGCTTTTAAGGAAGCCTTCGGTGGGCAGGCTGGATTCCACATGACATCTTAGACACAGAAAGACTTTGAGACTGAGCTGTAATCTGTCCACATGGGGTGGATACCTGAGTCTAGCCAATGGTAGCTCTGATAATGAGGAAAGGTGAGTAATCTTGATGACAACCAGTGAAGGAAGGGAGACGTCAAAGATGTTTGTAGTTTCTAGAGAAGGTGTTTTAGACTTAGCAAAATTGGGGGCAACGCCCTCTCTTTAAATATAGGATTGATTTTTGGTTCTTTATAAAAGAAGACGAAGGGGGAAATTTTAGGGCACCAAGAGACCAAAGATAAGTCAAAAGGTTATTCTGTTGTTTCAATATTCTCTTCTCCAAACTTTGTTTCACAATATTCTGTTGTCTACACACTAATTTCAGCCTCCTGCATATGTGATTTTGGTTCTCTGCTAAGGAGATTTTTTTTTCATACATCCAGGCAGATTTAGACTTTTTTGATATGTAGACGCAGTGGGTTTTCCTATATTAGGTACTGCCTTAAATTGGGAGAGAGTTGTTTGGGCTCCTCTTAGAAGGGAGTTTAATGCAGTCAGAACTCCATTACCCCATTTGAGGCAGGTTAAAGGGAAGATTCTTTCATAGCAAAATAAAACAGCCATTTAGACTAATTTTTGAACAGATTTTTGATAGAAACTTGCAATATTTCCTGTCGCCTCTTGAAATGACCTGAAATTTATCAGAGAAAGGCACACAAGTTAAGAGTCACAGTTTAATATTTCCATCTTTTACCAAGACAAAGGAAAAATGATTAAATCCAGGTTTTAGGCCCATAATAGAGAATTTGACCTAGGGTTTCCTGAAATTAGAAAAATGGAGAAAAAACTAGTCAAGCAAGACTCAGATGCTTCTAATGGATTTAGATGAATTGAAAAATGATCTTAAAGCACTTTCTTGTAGAAATACATACATTTACATATTTTGCAGGTGAGGATATTCTTTCATGTAAAAAATTTTGAGACAGGTATGAATGAACCCTGTGATATTCTTTGACCATCGTGCCAAATTTTGTTCATAAAGGCTTCCCCTAAATTCTAAAATGCATTAACATAGTATAATATGTATTATTACACTTTGTAATTCTAAGTATTACAGCATATAAAAATATAGCATAATACAATTTTTATATATAAACTAAGTGTTGTCTTTATAACTCTGTTCTCATGCTAAAGCCCTTCTTCTTGTCTTTGTTTGTTGATAGCATGTCCAGCTGCTATCCCTGCCGACTTAGTGTTCCTCGTTGAAGAATTTAGCAGGGTTAAGCAATCTAATTTCCAACAAGTTGTCAATTTCTTAAAGACCACTGTCAGCTCTCTAAGCACTCGTCCAGATGTTGTGAGAATTGGCTTGGTCTTTTACAGTGAGGAGCCACACCTTGAGTTTTCACTGGATACATTTCGGAATCCAGCCGAAATCTTGGATCATTTGGGCAAATTAACCTACCAGGAAAGAAGAGGAAGGACCAAGACTGGTGCTGCTTTGGATTTCCTAAGGAATGAGGTTTTCATTCAGGAGAAGGGCAGCCGGTCCAAGCAAGGTGTGCAGCAGATAGCTGTGGTCATCACGGAAGGCTTCTCCCAAGACAATGTGTCCAGGCCGGCTTCTCTCCTCCGCAGGGCAGGGGTTACTATCTATGCAGTGGGCACCCAGCTTGCCTCAGAGAGTGAGGACCTGGAAAAGATAGCATCGTATCCTCCTTGGAAGCATGTCATCCCCCTGGAATCCTTTTTGCAACTCTTCATTGTGAAAAGCAAGATTAAGAACCAGGTCTGCCCCGAGATTGTGGGCAAAAGGACCTTCGTTACTGGGGTGGGCTATACCCTACAAGAAGGTAGGACCTTTTCCAAATCTGATCTTTTTTGAAAAAAATCTTTACTCTGCTTGCTCCGTATAGCCACCTCCTCTACCCTCCCCCACCATCCAAGAAAAGATTTTAAAATCAATTCATTAAAAAACAGAAATACAAATCTTCTAAAATCAAAATCATTTGTCTTGATTCCAAATACTGCAGAAGAATATGAAGTGAAAAATGAACATTCCTTTCTCTATCTTACCTTTGATATCTTTTAACAAGTTGATGAAAATATATGTATATTTGCAGTAGAAACCCTAGGAACATCAGTATAGACTGACAAAATCTGAAGTCACTTAAAGCAGATAATTATTTCTAAAAGGATACAACATGCTTGAAATTTTAAAAAATTTATCTTAAAACATAATAAATGAGCATTAATTTTCTAATCTTTGGTATAAGGCCAAAACTTTGAACACGAGCCCTGCTGTTTGGAATTCTGTGTATTTTCTTCATCAATCATCCAATAGCATATTTTCTATAATTTCCAGTTTCTTTATTTTTATTTTGTATTTTAACTTTTTTTTTAGGCAAGGCAACCCTCGGTTGACCTCACTGATTGCAAGGACCTTGTCAGCTTACAATCTCTTATCTTTTTTTATGCCTACAGCACCCAGTCTTCCTAGGTGGTCTTCCATCCAAGTACTAACCAGGCCCAACCCTGCTTAGCTTCTGAGATCACACAGGATTGGGCTTATTCAGGGTGGCATGACTGTAGACTCCAGTTTCTTTAAACTAAAGAGATAACTTAGCCACTTTTGATGTTTATGATCTCAAAAAATTCAATCTTTTGTAGTGCTATCTAGTACACCAACAATTTCTTTTTATAACAGCTTGCCTTTTTTGGATTTTCTAAGCAGTAAACATGGTTTTCGTAGATTCAATAAACCTCCTTTATTCACACTTACATCCTAGTGATTTGCACAATATTTGATTTATTGTATAATTATAATACAAAACTGCCATAAACACTCTGGGGACAAACCCACATTGCTCTTGGTAGTAAGCTTATTCTTCCACTGCATGAAGCAGAACTGTGTAGTGTTCAACTGGGGGGCCTCTAGGGTGAGAGCACTCAAAGCATTGTGGGAGTACTGCTTTTTTTATCTAGGGAGCCACTTAAGAGGAGGTTGGTTAGGAGAGCTCCTATGGTATATGCAGTTAAAACACACACACACACCAGAAAAAACATAGCAGTTAAATATATGTACCTTGGAATCAAACTGCCTGAACTTTAAATCCCAAATTTCCCACTTACTGGCTGTTATAAATATCTCTGTGTCTGTCCGTCTACTTATCTATTTTTGTCCACCCATGCTGGTATTTTCTAGATATCAGAATTATAGAAAGAAGGTGACAACTTGAAATGTTGATTATTAACTTAAAAATTCAAGGCTCTGATAATATCTTCAGGGAGAAATGACTGCTTTTTTTTTTTTTTTAAATCAATCACTAAATGATCTCATAATTTCTTGATTATGTGCTGAGGCCTAGAGATTTAAAATATCTAAATAAATTCCTATTTTTATCTTTGGTCTGAATTTTTAGTCCTTTTCTCCTGGGGAATGAAGAAATCATTCAATATGAATTTCATTTTCTTGTGTACTTCTTGCCTATACTCCGTAGGAAAGGCAAGAAGGCTACTTTTCTCTCCTAAGTCACAAACAGTATAAAGTATTGAGAGTTGTTTTTTTCCCAGACTGCATAGCAACTACAAAGAAACCTGGAATCAGAAAAATCAGCCCAAAGTGTAGAGGAGTTGGGGTTGGGGGTATCTTAGAGGTAAATAGAAGTTGGGACATTTTTACCAGAATCTTGTCCTGGCTGATCATAATGATCATAAAATCCACCATTTATTGGTCATCTGCTATGTATCAGAGATCTGTGAAGCACTTCATTTATGTTATAGATGTGGATAATTAACAGTAGACATACTGTAAGAAATATCTTTCTCCTCCACCCCCCAAATCTTCACTTGCCAAGATTGGCAAAAATATGTAATGCCAGACGTATTCAGGGCTCTTGGCTCCTCTGGACAGTGCAAAGGCCCTGGGCTGCAGTGGAGCCTCTTTGGGCTACCGCTGCATGGGGCTGGCTACAAGAGATGCCCCTTCTTACACAGCGGTCCTTTTCTCAGACTCAGGTTAGCCTTCTACCTGTCACCAGTGAGTGCTGGGTTCCAGCAAGGTTGGAGTTTCTGCCTTTTTCCATGATTTCCTCACCATTCTCCAAACACTTACATCCCTCTCTGCACCCTTCTAAGCCACACCTCCTTCTGATGCCTGCCTCTCTAGAGTAGAGTTGCCAGATAAAATACAGGATGTCCAGTTAAATTTGAATTTCATTCACATATATGAGAAATACTTTTTTTTTTTTTTAGCATAAGTTAATATGTCTCGCATATTGGCTGGACCAAGGTCATCCCAAATCAAGGCATGAGCAAGGGAGCCCAACTTCCATCTCAGACCACTTCTCTTTCTGCCAGGGAACATGAAAAGGCTCTTGATTCTTCCTTGGGTCTGAGAATCCAGAGATTAATAACACAAGGCTGGGCCACCCTAACTGAAGGGAGCAGGAGGAAAGTTATGTTTCATTCTTTTTGAGAGATCAGCTGTGTAGCAAAAATAAAACACTGGGCGAACTCAACAGTGAATTTTTAATACTCAGCTCTGCTATGTTTCCATAATCTTATTTAATCCTCACAATAAACTCATTGAGTAGGTGTTAAGATTTTTGTTTTACAGATTAGGAAATTGAGATGCAAAGGGACAGGCCTGCTAGTAAGTGGTGAAGACAAGATCTAAATTAGAGCCATGGATTCTTGGCCTTAATACAAAGTGATTCATTTAAGTAAGGCTCGTTTAAAACAGTTTTACATTTATTTAAGTTAATTAAATTGAGTTACATTTCAGAAATTGCCCATATATTTAAAAAGTGCCAATCTTTTGCTCATATATTTAAAAAGTGTGACTTGCATGGGAAGCAGGAATATCGGATACTGAGACAATTCGTATCTTCAAATATGCTCTGATGTTTTACTTTTAGCTTGTTCTCAACTTCCCCACTTGAGATCTATCAAGCAATGTTTACTTCATGTCTCAAGTGAGATTCACCAGAAACAGACTCTGAGACAAGGATATGGATGCAAGTGATTTATCTGGGAGGTGACCCCTGGGCACACTGATAGGGAAGTGGGATGAGAGGCAGAAAGGGAAGGTAGCTGACCAGGCTGAGTTAGTGAGCAGGTAATTGCCATAGGCAGCTGGGGCTCAGTTCTGCTGGGGACTAAGGGAAAAATATGTAGATCTCACCTCAGAGATGTCCCATCCAAAGTGCAAGGAAGCTAGGGTATTTATCCACTGACTCCTGTCAATCATTGGTTGGGGGCTCTCCCAAAACTCACCTTCAGGCATTCTGGCCTGCCTTGTGTATAAACTGATTGTGCTCGTGGCCAAAGAATATTCTTCGGCAGAGTCACAGATGCTTTCAGTAGTAAGCTGCTGGCTCTCAAAGGAACAGTGAGTGCTGAGGGAGCATGGGTGGGTATCGGGATCAATAACTTTGGCTATGTGCTGTCTCACTTCTCTTCTAATGGGTTGCTATTTCTTATTGCCTAGGTTGTGTGCACATCGAGAAGGCAGATATTTACTTCCTTATTGATGGGTCTGGCAGCATCACACAAGACGATTTTCTTGACATGAAGGTGTTCATGAATGAAGTGATAAAGATGTTTTATATTGGGCCTGACAGAGTACAGTTTGGAGTCATTCAGTACTCAGATGGAATTCATAGTCAATTTATCCTCAGCCAGTATCCCAGTGTGGCAAGGCTGAAAGTAGCCATTGATGGCATCCAGCAGAGAGGAGGTGGCACCATGACAGGTCAGGCCTTGAGACACATGGCTCAGGTCTTTGCAGACACTGCTCGTAGCAATGTGCCTTGGTATCTTGTAGTCATCACCGACGGTAAATCTGCAGACCCGGTGGCTGAGGCTGCAGAGACACTGAGGGGAGACGGAGTCATCATTTATGCTATTGGGGTCAGAGACGCTAACTCTATTGAGCTTAAGGAGATAGCTAAAGACAAGATGTTTTTCGTGCATGAGTTTGATTCCTTGAAGGTCATCCAACAAGAAGTGGTACAAGACATTTGCTCCTCAGAGAGTAAGAATTTTTTTCTTCAATCTCTCTCTGTTTCTCTCTCTCTCTCTAAGCATATGTGTCTAATCTATGTGAATTGGCTTCATCCTTGGGGTATAGATTTAGTGGTCTAAAAGTGTTGGACACAGAGTGACCATGACCTAGAATGAACCAAGCTGGTCAAATTTTATATCTATCATAAAGCTGTGTCCTTTTTTGAGACTGGTTTGTGTTGGGTCACAGAAAATTTATTTCATTGACTTTCTTTTCCACCCCCTTTAAAAATATTTTCATGTTGTATATATGCCACCTCAGCCTGTCTCTGGGGACTTGTGATTAATTAGTTTCAGGTTCTGAGTGAATGTTCTGTTCTGTTCCTTTTTCCCCCGCAGCCTGTAAGAATAGGAAAGCCGATGTTATCTTCCTGATAGATGGTTCAGAATCCATCTCCTCAAAAGACTTTGAGAAGACGAAAGAATTCATGAAGAGGATGGTGAACCAATCTAATATAGGTGCTGATGAAATTCATATTGGTCTTTTGCAGTTCAGCTCAACACCCCAAGAAGAATTCAGGCTCAACCAATACTCTTCAAAGGTGGACATTCACAGAGCCATCTCAAACGTCCAGCAAATGAATGATGGCACCTACACTGGGAAAGCTCTGAATTTCGCTCTGCCTTTTTTTGACAGTTCAAGAGGAGGGAGACCCAGTGTTTATCAGTATTTGATTGTAATCACCGATGGTGTCTCTAGGGACAATGTAGCCATACCAGCCAAGGCCCTCAGGGACAAAAACATAATTATTTTTGCCATAGGGGTGGGAGAAGCCAAAAACTCTCAGCTTTTGGAGATTACGAATGATCAGGACAAAGTGTACTATGAAGAAAATTTTGAGTCCCTGCAGAATCTAGAGAAGGAAATTCTTTATAAGGTCTGCATTCCGCAAGGTGAGTGACAAAGGGTTTGTTATTTGATCCACAGGCCCATTATAGGTGTTAAGGACCCTGTTGGCTCTCTTAATGAAATAAAGCTGATCCTTCTAGCTGGGAGAGGGAGGCAAGATAGCTATGTGGGGAAGACAACTGGCTCGAACTCCTCAGGTGCTGTGGTTCACTTTCCCCTGGGGATTCTTTTAAGTGTTCCCTGGCTGTCACCACTTGGCCTCCAGAGGCCTGATCCTTCTCAGAACTCTGTCTCTAGAAAGTCCTTTGTTCCTTATAGATAGATGAAGCCAGACTGGAATGTGTAAACACAGTTTACTGAAGATTTGGGCATATTGAAAGAGAATTAGAAGCAGAGAATATCAGTCAGACAGTAGTTCTATGTGTATTCTGTACTGGAGTCTCTCTACTTTGTTGCCAGTCTGCTTCCATATTGCTGAGATCATCCTCAATCCCATTTTATCTCCTCAAGCTTTTATTCAAAACAGCAAGGTCTAGCGATGAGGGTTTCTCTTTTCAATTGTCTGGGTCTGTTCTGCTCTTTTCATGATTGACTCCACCTCCTTCCCACAGAGAGTGAGATTCTACAGCACAACCACATTATAGTCAGGATAGCTAATATTTAGATGGTGCTGTGTGTGTCTGTGTGTGCCAGAGGCTGTTCCAACGGTTTCCATATATTAAAACATGGAATCCTCACATAATAGATACTATTTCACGGATGAGAAAATCAAGCCACGAAAAAATCAGGTTATTTGAACCAAGCAAATAGCAAAGCTGAGATTTGAACTTGAGGCACTCTGGTTCTAGAGTCTGTATCAAATACTGTTCTGTACTGCCTTTCGTTATATGTAGTAGAGTAGAGCATAACAGAGCCTCTCAAACTTTAACATGCATTTGACTCACCTAGAGATCTTATTAAAATGCAGATATGATTCAGGATTCAAAGTCCTTTTTTGTTCATATTCACCTGGGTATTATCAGGGGGAGGAAAAGAGATATAGGGTTCCAGCTTCTCTTCTTAGTTCATTTTGTATCATGTAATAAATTTGGTTTTATATTTATCTACAGCTTTATCTTTGACTTTTTGATGAAATTAGCTGGACACTTTAATAATAGCTGGAACCTAATTAATTTTAGGATTCTAGAATCATAAAGACCTTAGAGGTTATCTGGCAAGGTTCAACCCTTTCCATTAACAGAGGATAAAAATACTCCTTGCATCACAGATTAAAGCCAGCCAAAAATGTCCCTGGGGAAAATATAAATTAAAAATGTTGGAATAATATATCATATAGCAAGAGAGAAATTCCTTTTTTTCTGAAATTAGATCTGATATAGGAATGGGATTTATATCTGTGAAAACTCCTTTTGGTAAATTTTGGTTAGAGATTTAAAAATCAAAACCAAACCAAGATGTATTACATGAAAGGAGGAGAAGGCGGCATTTTCTCCTTCTTCTCCAGAAACATGTTTGTCACAGAGTATGACATTTAGGGTTCGGAAAACCCATGGCTCAGCCCCAGATCTTAGGTCCTGAGAAACTTTAAGCCACTGTTTATGACCCTTTTCACTGGTGAAGGATCCAGTATTTATCTATTTCCCTCAAAATTGCCCTCCCAACATCTGCAGGTTTGTTTTTATCATCCTGGGCCACATATTCCAATGCGTGCTGATCTAAGGGGAAAATGTCCACATGGCCAGGTTTGCTCGGGAGAGTCCCAAGTTATGTTCCTTGTCAGAAGTAGTTAATAATAGTGGGACTTTTATGGTTGATAAATTACATTTTAAGTTATTTATTCAGATTCTAATCCAGGTACCTCTGTGACCATCAACTTTTGCCTCTTTCAATAGAATTTTGTGGATAGTCTTATTATTTACCTGTGAGTGGGTGGGTGAGTATAGCCTGAAAGATCAGTGGGGCTTCAAATTCTAGCTTCACTTTTCCAGGAGGGTTTAAAAGTTTTTATAAGTTGCATAAATGTCTCACCACTATGCCATACACTTGAAACTAATATAATATTAAATGTTGACTGTAATTGAAAAAAATACACATAAAGTCCATGTATGTTTGTTATCCATCAATAAATATGTTGAAAAGTTGTACCTTAAGAACTATTTAAAATAGTATTAATTACAATAATGACAAATCTTAAAAAAAAAGCTTTCAGGTAGAAGAAACAGAAATTTGAGAGTAATTATCAGTTCTGATCTTTTCTAATATGCTCCCATAAAACAAGGTATATGTGTGGGTGATGAATAAGACAAAAAAAAAAAAAAACTTCCAAGGGAAAAGGAAATAGTACAGCTTATGCTGAAAGAGACTCAAGGCTCATTTATAGTTCCTTCATCATTCATTTGTCAAACATTTAATGAGCATCTGTATTAAGCACTAGAAAAGTAAGATGACATAGTTTCTACTATCAAGAAATTTTTGTTTAGTGGGAGAGAAGGTCAAGTAAAGTAACGTGGACACTCAGGGGCATTTGATAATTCAACCTGAGGAGCTGGGGAGAGTCAGAAAGAGCTTTAGGGAAGGGGTTATATGAACTGCTAGACATGTATGAGTTAACCAGATTGAGGTAGAGGGAATGGGAAAGGACACTTTGGGTAGAGGGAATAGGATCTGCAGAGGTGTAGAGGCATGAAACAGTATATATTGTATCAGTTAGCTTTTGCTGTGTAACAAACCATCCCCTAAATTAAATAACTATTATTTAGCTTATACTTCTGTGGATTGTCTGGGGTTCTTCTTTCACAGGAGGCTTGGCTGATATCTTCTGGGCTTGGTCATGTATCTATAGATGACTAATTTAATTTTCTTCTCCACCTTCAAAGGATGCAACATAGATTTGTCTGTAGGAATTGATATCTCCACTCCCACAAGGCAAGTTCAGCAGAAGCTTCAAGAGTTACTGCCAGAGCTGATGCAACAGTTGGCCTTGCTTTCTAACATCAGCTGTGGCATTCCTGGTCAGAGCAGCACAATGTTTCGCTACTTGGTTCCTGACTCAAATGGCCAGGTTATCTTTGACTCAGGCTTTGAGGAGTATAGTGATAAGATCATTCAGAAGTTCTTAGTTCATCAGGCTGCCAAGAGCAACTATATGGATGTGAATTTTTTGCAGTCCCTGGGAGATCATGCTATCCGTCTCTCCTCTGCCAAAGTGAAGGTAATAAGTGCTGAGGAACCACATTATGGAGCCATCAGGCAGGGTTGGGGGAGAACATTTATGTGACTGAGGCCCACTAAACTGTTCTTCACTGGAGATCTTACCTAGAGAAAAATCATAGTTTTACCCAGTAAAGACCAACAAAAAAATGTACTTTCATTCAGTTAACAAATATTTACTAAGTTCTGGAGGCTCTATGTTGAATAATGTCACTGGGGAGGAGAGGGTATAAGACCTTGCACTCAGGTTGCCCACAGTTTAGTGGTCCAGGTTCTTCCATGGAATAATTCATTCCAAAGGCCACTGGAAGCTATTTTAAGACTCGCTACCTCCTTATGGCCACTGACTGCCATGTAGAGTAGGGCATGTTTTTTTCTGTCAGTTCCTTGAACTGTCTTTAGTGACAGTTAATGGCTCCCTAGTGTGGCCACCTCCTCCCTTCCTGGTGCCCCGAAACTTTATACTCACACAAGTCCACAGAGATTGCAAGGTCTCATGTGATATTTATTAAGAAATGACATCTCCAAGCTCTGAAAGTTACATTTAGTTTTTCCTTCAATCATGCCCTCAAAGAATTTATTTCTTGACTAGTATAATTCATTTTTTTAAAATTAAAATTTTCTGTAAGGGTAACACATTTCAATTGTAGAGAATGCAATAAATTTTTGATATTTTTACACTGATAAAGATAAATATTGTAAGACAATTTTTGGAAGATATTTTTAAGTGAACATGTTAAGCTGGTTCAACTCCCCTCCATGCACCGCCCTCACCCCCTCCCCCCCCCACTCCGAAAGTTGAAGTAAAAGTGAATGTGGAGTAAAATGAGTAACATATGGGCAGAGGGAACAGGGTGAAAGACTGGATGCAACCAGAAAAGCTAAGCTTACCCTTAACATTTTAAAGAAATGTGCAACTTACAGCATCCGTCTCCTTTAACTTTCCTCTCTTCTCTTCCTTCCTTCCCTTCCCCCTCTGCCCTCTTCCTTCTTCCCCTCCCTCCTTTTCTCCCTCTCTCCTTCCTTGCTCTCCCCACCTCTCCTGCCCACTCATAAACAACAGGTCCTTTTAGTGTTTACAGATGGACTGGATGATGATTTAGAGAGACTGAAGGAAACATCCGAGCTTCTCCGAGGCAAAGGTAAGTGCGCAGAGTTGCCCGGCGCGGTGAGGGCGCCGAGTTGCTCTGCGTGGGCCTCATTTCTCTTACCGCGCGCAGATGCTCTTTCAGATTTCCAGATGACCCTGGACTGTATTAAAGCTCCTGTGTGCCAATGCATGTGATAGGAGCTCGGTGCCCAGCAGGCTGATACCCATCTCCCTCTTAGTATGAATCAGAGGGCTGTTCAGGGCTGAGAGACCCACATCCCTGACACTGATGAAGGGCCTCTCTGAGACCGGATTGACTAATTACCAGCCTGACATCCGCTTTTGAGGATGGGGGATAGCGTGCAGGTGCAACTCTTACTTCATGGTGAATGGGTGCTTTTTTTGGGCTACATTGGGCTACATTTGCTTTTTTTAGGCTACATTGGGGTCCATATGTTTCTTTTTCTTAGACACTGGAAGCAGCCGAAACCTGAGCCTTGCTCTTCCCACTGCCCTTCCTCCCTCTTTTGCTCTCTAACTCTTCCTCCTTCAACATCTCCAAAGGCTGCTGCTAGTATGTATATCATCTTTGCGAAGTTAGGAAAAGATGCCCAATGCTCTGGGTACTTCTAAGCCTGTGTCTAGACATCTGGCTTGGGTAAGGGGTGAGCTGGTTACATTTCAGTGCCTACCAGCTCCCTCATCTGGGTTCATTGGGTAGTACCACCTGGACAACGGCCCGTTTGCTCTGGCCATTCCAATCAGTTTGTGCCACATAAAGGCTGTCAAGCAAACTCAGGATGAACAACCAGCAACTTGACTTGTTGAAGTCTCCTTCACCCTTCTCCTTTCTCAATGGAATATGTTCAACATGTTCTTCTGGGGATGATGTTTTCCCTTGGTTAATAATGTGCTGGAATATTTTTATGACAACTTCCTCCCAACTAAATTTATCAAATCAATTGCCACTGGAAGTTTAAATTGTTATACCATTTCCGGAAAGGGAATTGGGAATATAAGACAAAAGACCGCAAACTTTGCCTATGTGCTAGTTCAGCAATTCCATTTTCAGTAATTTATTTTCAGGAATAATTAAGGATATGTATAACAACTTTTAACCAGAAGATTGTTTAGCAGCTTTTTTTTTTTATAATAGAGAAAAGCTTATGTGTGTGTATTTGTATGAATTTACTATTCATACAAATTTACAAATTTACAAAATATTAACACTAACATTTGTTCTGAAATTCTGCAAACAATGATTTGTAGCCAAATTTGAAATTTATCCCTGTCCATTCGTTCTCTGTTATGTGGATAAATCTAGATGATCTTTTAGTGCCTGATTCAGTAGAATAGGCTTAATTATGCTGCAATACCAAGCAACCTCCAAATCTCAGTGACTTAAAGTAGCAAGAACGTATTCATTTTATGCCTCATGCCCACTCATCTACCCCTTATGCTCATTGCTCAAGGACTGAAGCTGAAAGAAGTGTCTATTCCTATGGCAGGGAAAAGGAAATGGGGCAAATTGTGCACTTAAAATTTCTTCCAGGGGTGACATATATCCCTCTGCACGCATTTAATTGGTCAGAGAAGCCATATGGACTGTTCTAACTTTCATGAAATAGATAATATTTTTACAAGTAAGGAATTGAAGTTTAATGAGAGTCTATAACTTTTCCAAAGTAGTAAAATCATATATATCATATGCCCTTAAGGAGAAGAACCAGAATATTTGTGAACAGTCCCAATGCATGCCACCGTTTCTATGATAAACCACATATCTACTTCAGGAATGGGTTTAAAGGATGTAGCAACAATAATAGTGGGTGAAAAGCCTCTATGAAATAAAAATTAGGGACTGTAAGAGAGCTACGAGAGTCCTTTGTGTTTCCATTTAGCTGCTTAACTTTCAGTTAGTGTGACTGAAAGGTGTCAGACCAATTCTTCAAGAAGGCACACCATGAGCCAGTTTTGATTTTAATGAACATGAAGTTTGAGAGAAGACAGGTGAGAAATAGAAAGAGTAGAATGAATATCTGGGTCCAAAACGAAGACAGACCATTCAAACGACATACAAGTAAATTGCTCACCTGTTGGTATCTTGAAGGATTCTCTGGACTGCTCATTATTGGGCTGGAAGGTGTGCATAAATTAGAAGAGCTTCAGATGCTAGAATTTGGCAGAGGATTTGCATATAATCAACCTCTGAGCATCACACTGCAATCTCTCCCAAACATCTTACTGAAGCAACTTGTAAGTACTTTTTTAAAATACCATCCTTCACTGGGCCTATTATTTCTAATAATTTTTACAACCCTGAGAGAATTTTGTCTCTTTAGTGTGTAATGTGATCTAGGTTAAGAGATGAAAAAAAAAACACAAAAACCAAAACCCATGTGATATGGATTCTGTCTTTCAGGATACAATTGTGGAAAGAACATGCTGCAATATGTATACAAAGTGTTTTGGAGAAGACGGGCACAGAGGTGATGGTGGGAGGCCTGGGAGGAAGGTGAGAATTTGTTGGGTGTGGATGGGAGAGGGAGAGAGATGACATTTCAGATAGATGACTGTGGACGGCTACATACCAGGCTCTGTGTTTTGTCTTTAATACTTTTTCTAATTCTATCCTCTTAACAAACCTTTGAGGTAAATATTATTTTATAGGTTTGAAATGGAGGCTCAGAGAGGGGACATTATTTTTCCAAAGTCCCATGGTTATGAAGAAGCATTTTGGAATGTAAGCCCCCTATGTCATCCTGACTCCAAGTCCCACTTTCTGACTATTATGCTGCCTACTTAATTTATTTGACAAATACTTTTATAGATTCTCTCACTGCACAGAAGTTTTTAATTGTCTACAAAATTTTTGCTTGTCCAACATCTGCTTTCTTTATAGTAGTTGCTGACCCTTCCCCTCCTAGCTATCATCCTATTTTATAACATAAAACTCTAATGAAAGATAGTATCACTGCTTCACTAGTGGTGAATTTGCAACTCTCTATTAATTTGAGGGTTAAGAGACGGGAAAATTACTACTTTATACTTTTTTTTTTTTATTTTTTACTACTTCATACTTTTAAGGGAGAATATCTCATTTGAAATGGTCCTCAGATATCCAGGACACAAGGTTCTCTTCTCAACAGCTTCATGATTGAGAGTATTATAATAAATCCACATGTAAGGCTGAACCAAACCCCTTGGCTTTGCCCATTTTTTTACGTTCTCTCTTTGTAAGGTTTTCCATCAGGTCGTTGGAATGCGCTCTTACTGACTTTGAGGATCAATCTTTTAATTTAGAACAGTATAATGTGTATAATTACTTTTTGAAAAATAAATTGTAGTTATGCCTCAGCACTAGATTACTTCCCTCTTCGTGTTCTTAAATATCAGACTCAGAAAAATATCAGAATCAGAAAATCAAACTCTGGAATCTCTTGACATTTTTTTTTTTTTTCTTTCCCAACTTAAGGCCTCAAAGGCCAAAGATGAGAGTGTTTTGAATTTTTGACTTCTCTGCTCTTTCTGTTAGTTAGAATTCTGTTGTTTGATTTTCATATCTTTGTTGATCACAAATATGGCTCCCATATCTTATTGACCAGTTTTTAGTCTGAATAAACAAATCTAGCTAGAAAAGGTCAAGCCAAACTCCCTTGGGAGGAAATGATTTGTGTGTTTAGATATCTAAGAAGAAGTGGAAAAAAAGAGACTAAATAGCTGAGTCATACAGAAGTAAACAGCTATTTCTCATAATACGGGTGATAACAACTTTGCTTACTGACATTTTGTAAAACAAGGTCAAAGGTCTCTTTAAGAATAGCAGTTTTCCTTAAACATGTAACTAGAAACTAGTTTTGGTTTGGATTTTTACAAGAGAAAGGCTTGAAAGGTATTTTAGCAAAATAAAAATAGGTTATTGTATTGACTATTAAGACAAGCAGGTAATTCAAGTTTTCACTGGAGGAAAGGCCAATAATACTTGTTTCTATATGTCTCTGCTCATTACGCTCAACATTTAGTAAATTCTCAATAAAATGTCAACTCAGCGAGATGGGGGTACCTATTAGTAACAATTTTTATTTTACCTAGGTCTGAGAAATGAAGAATTTGGAATCCAATTTATTTATTCTGATTTTTTTTTTCTTTTCAGGGAGAGAAGGGTTCTGATGGATTACCTGGTCATCCTGGTGAACAAGGCGAACATGTAAGTACTAAATCTTACCTTTTTTTCTTTGAAAGAATAGGGTACGATGGGTTTATAATCAGCAATACTTAATTGCACTTGTTATGAAAGTTTTTCTGACTATGCCAGTTAAAATGGGTTTAAAATATCTATATAAAAATGACTATTTATTGTAACAGATGTCAGGTGGAAAATTTTGTGAAGAAATAGTCTCTAGAAGGTGTTTAATGAGGAAACATGGTCATTTTCTTTTTTAATTGGTAAATTCGAGATAACTGAAAAAGCGGTCTGTGTCTAACGTGCATAAATATAATAGTAGTTGTTAATATAATAGTAGTTGTTAATCGTGAGCTAAATTGTAGGTAATTTGTTACTACTGATGAGGTAGCCATGTTTGTAAGTGGTTTAATAAAATAAATTGAAGAGAATCAAGGCCATTCTTATAACAAAATCACTCAGATGCCTTCCTGAGTGGCTGAAAAGGTGATGGGGTTATAGTTTCCTACTGGTGGTTTGCATATAACCCTGGATACATCCTGGGCAAGGGAAAGTTATTGAGCATGTGATTGGCTATGGAGAAAAATGTATATTATAGAAAGAATTGTTAGCTAGGGGACTGATGCGGTAGTGATCATCTTTATTACATCATATAAATAACAAAAGGCTAAAAAAAACTCCATTGTTTTCACTTAATTTTAAATTATAGAAAACCACTTTGCTACAGGTGTCTATTTTAAAGTTGATTTGTATATACCACTGGTTCTCAACCATTTTGGTCTCAGGATGCCTTTATATTCGCAAAGATTATTGGAGACCTTGAGGAGCTTTCATTAATGTGGTTGCTCTTGAAACCACATGAGAAATTTATATTTACCATATGAGAAATTAAAACAGAGAATATTAAATGATTTATTTATTTTATTTCAAAATAATAAAAATATACCCTTAATATAAATAATATTCCTTTATAACAAATAATGATATTTTTCAAAACAAAATATAATTAGTAAGGAGAGCAGCATTTTAAAACATATTTTCAAATATCTTTCATGGCTAGCTTATTAGAAGACAGCTAGATTCATAGATCTGCTTCTGTATTCAGTCTGTGGGGTTATCGCTTGTTATGTGGCCCCTTAAAAACTCTATACTTGGGAGAGAATAAGAGTAAAAAAGAAAACAACACTTTAGTATAATTGGAAAAATAGTTTTAACTTTGTGGGCACTCCTCCTAAAGGGTCTTGGGTACCTGATGGGGTCCTTGGACCAAACTTTTTAAATTACTGGTATATACGAGCATTAATGTTCTCATTGCTCCACTTGGAGCAATTTTATTATTCTGAACATTTAGGCCGCCTGAATTTGGAAAATAAGCAGAACTTAGAGAAAAATGCAGCTGCTGAGACGTATGTAAGCTGATCCATTTCTTTGATCACACTTATGGAAGAATTGCTCAAATTTTCTTTCTTTATTCTGCCTCAGTAAGCATAGTCTTAGGCATTAGAAATACAGTCATAAATACAAATTGTGAATTTTTGCTATTTTGTTTAGGAGTGGTGAAAATATTCCTTCTCATTTTTATGATGTTCTAAAATGTCCTTTAATTTTTATATTATTTTTTTGCTTGGCCTGTGGATCAATGAGCCTGGCCAAAGTTAACCGAATATTTTAAGGTCTGACCAACCCATCAGTATCATTGCCACCAATTCCAGACAAACAGCATAAACAAGCCCTTGTCTGTCTAGTGTAGGAGTTGGTTTTGTCTCACTTCTCTACTGTTTTAACATGCTAAAACCATGATATTTTTATAAAGACTTTCAAGTTCAGAGCTAGAAGTACATAGTGAGCAACATATAGTAGCCCTGCCCTTATCCAGAACTTCCCTTTCTGAGATTTCAGTTACCTGTGGAGAACTGCTATCTGAAATATTAAATGGAAAATTTCAGAAAAAACAATTCATGCATTTTAAATTCTATGCCATTCTGAGTAGTGTGATGAAATCTCGAGCTGTTCCTCTTGAAAGGTGACTCATCTCTTTGTTTAGCATTTCTTTGTATAGCAACTCCATACTGTAGAGTCTCCTTCCTTAGTCACTTAGTAGCTGTCCCAATTATCAGATTGATTGTCATAGTGTCTCAATGCTTGTGTTCAGTTAACCCTTATTTTACTTAATAATGGCCCTAAAGCACAAGAGTAGTGAGGCTGGCATTTCCAATATGCCAAAGAGAAGCTATAAGGTGCTTTCTTTAAGTGAAAAAGGGAAAGCTCTTAATTTAATTAGGAAAAAAATCATATGCTTAGGCTGTTAAGATCTATGGTAAGAATGAGTCTTCTGTGGAATTGTGAAGAAGGAAAAGAAATTGGTGCTAATTATGCTATTGCATATCAAACTGCAAACGCATCTTATCAGGTAGGCATTTTGTTATATTACATCAGGTGAGTGCAGTACAATAAGATATATTAAGAGAGACCACAGTCACATAACTTTTATTATTATAATTGTGCATTATTATAATTGTTCTATTTTATTATTAATTACATTAATCTCTTACTGTACCTAATTTATAAATTAAACTTTATCATAAGTATGTGTGTATAGGAAAGACATAGTATATATAGGGTTTAGTACTATCCACAGTTTCAGGCATCCACTGGGGGTCTTGAAATGTATTCCCCTGGGGAACAAGGAGGGGCTACTGTTTATATTTTAAAAATTTTATGGTAGCTACCTTAAAGAAAGTAAAAAGAAACATGTTAATTTTAATAATATACTTTATTTAACATAATATATCCAAAATATAATTATTTCAACATGTAATTAATATAAAAATTGATAAGACATCTTACTTTTTAAAATATATTGTCTTTGAAATCCAGCGTGTATTTTACACTTATAGCACAACTCCATTTGGACTAGACCCATCGCAGCTCTAGCAGGTCTTGCTTGCTTTTTCCTGCATTTCTCATAAGAAAAGGTGATTTTAAAAATATATTATCCTCTGAATGGCTTTTAATGTCATATTCCAGCAAAGCAGATCTTATTGGTTTGCTCAACAGTGGAGACATTCCTCTACAGATGTATAAGTTTCATAATGGGACTCATAATTTGTAGATTCAAAATGAAAGTGTATTAGGACAAATGCCCTCTGCCCCCCCAAGAAAAACCAAACCCTTATTGGTGTAAAACAAAAATTATTTTTTATTACGTCCTCAAAATCTGGATGGGGAAAGTGAAAAGGGAACAGTGGGGTATTGGGGTCTCAGATAAGCTGACTAGGCCGTTAGAGGTGGAGGACCTCTAACTGCTGAGATGGCTTCCTCTCTCGCCCTCTGGTGCTCTGCTGGGATGGCTGGCACGACAAAGGCCAAAATGTAAGTTTATGGCATATGGCGGCTGGGTCTAAGAGGGAACACACAGCAGGGAAGCCTCCTCCTGAGTGAGCATTCCAGAAGACCTGAAGGCTGAAGCTACAACACTTCTGGGGCAAGCCTCAGAAGTCAGGTGGTAACTTTCTGCCACATTTTATTGGATACAAGTGAGCCACTAAATCCAGACTAGACTCAAGAGGCAGGCTGGGAGATTAGACTCCTCCTCTTGATGGAGGCTTGGCAGGGTCACAAAGCAGAAGAGCTGCGGAGATTTCGTTGTGGCCATCTTTGGGAAATACAATCTACCAGACTCACAAATTCTATATATTTTCAAAATTTACCTATCATGAGATGGCGATTTACATATGTGTTGGTTATACATCAAAGACTTAGTTATATTTCAAATTAGTCAGATTATCTAAGGTGACAAAAAATAGTTATGTAACTTCAGCAGTAACAAAAACAGCTGATATTTGCTCACAGCTTCATATGTGCCTAAATATTTTGTATACATTTTATCTACAAAACAGGATATTATTATTGTTGTATTATATTTTTGCTATTTTCATTTTTCATAAAGTAACTTGAACCAGCCCCGCATGGTTCAAAAGCTGTTGAGGTTATTTTTTTCCATTAAATCATGGCTATAATCGATTACTTTCATCAACTGCTGTGAGTGAATGGGAGACCAGTTTTTAAACATGATAGAGCTTGATATCCGAATGAGAAACACAGTATGCTCAAATTTTGTTCTAAAACAATTTAACATATGTGCCCATTATAAGTAAAGTCCCATTTTCTCATGAGAACACCTTAAAAAATGTTTTTGCCCAATTAGAATATATGGACTTTTAGGGATGTAATTGAATTAAACAAATGTCTACTTATAATGTTTAACTTATTTAGTTACATAGAAACATTTAAAGTCTTCTTTTACACATTAAAAATTTATATGTAAAATGATATATTAAATGAGAAATTCTGCTTTTCTCTCTCAATAATATTTTATCAACGATTTTATTAAAAATTCTTCCCATGTAGTTTCTATATCAGTTTCTTCAGCATTACTGGAGTCACTTTTTGGAACATCTCACCCAGTTTTCTAGAGCATATTATTGTATTCCCTTCTGTCTGAATTATTTAAGATAAACGATTGTTGAGATTTCTGTTTATGAAATCTGTCATCACAAATTTTATTTATTTTATTTCCAGCTTCAAAACTTATTGCCTCGTTTTTCTTGTAAGAATATTTTTGTGGTCTCTAAAAAGTAATCATAAATTCTAGTCCTTATAAAAGTGATTTTTAAGAGTCATGTTTGCATAATCACGAACAGTTGAAATTGTGAGGTTTCACCCTCAAATATAATAAATAAGTAATCTGTTATATTTCTTTGCCTTCTTATTTTTTCTTTTTTAACTGATCTGGTTGGTGACCTCCATAAACATTCCCAAAATATCTCAAATTAACACTGATGGGGTGTCAATATTATACTGTTCAAAGTAAAGAGAGAAGTCAATTAGAGAGAGTACACAAAATATAAAAAACTTTGTGAAGACTCAAATTTAAGAATACTCTTTTTTTCTGAGGACTAATTTTGGGAAAACACGTACCCAATTATGTATGTACAGCAACTGAAACTTTAGAAATTTGGAATAGAAGTCATAAGAATGGTTTGTTTTCCTTTTTATTCTCATTTTTCTTTTTCTGTTTTCTTACAATTTTTAATTGTGGTAGAATACACCTAATGTAAAATTTACCATTTTAACCATTTTTAAGTGTATAGTTAGTTCAGTGGTATTAAGTACATTCACATTGTTGTACAACCATCACCACCATCCATCTCCAGAACTTTTTCCTCTTGTAAAACTGAAACTCTGTACCCATTAAATACTAACTCCCCATTTCCCTCTCTCCCCAGCCCCTGGCAACCACCATTCTACTTTCTGTTTCTGTGAATTTGACTACTCTAGTTGCCTCCTTAAGTAGAATGGGGCAGTATGTGTTTTTCAGGTTATTTTACTTAGCATAATGTCTTCAAGGTTTTTCTATGTTGTAGCATGTCAGGGTCTCCTTCCTTTTTAAGGCTGAATAATATTCATTGTGGGTATACACCGCTTTTGTTTATCCATTCATCTGTTAATGGACTCTTGGGTTGCTTCTACCTTTTAACTGTTACAAATAATGCTGCTATGAACATGGCTGTGCAAATGTCTCTTTGAGACCTTGCTTTCAGCTCTTTAGGATATACATCCAGAAGCGAAATAATTGGATAATATGGTAATTCCATTTTTACTCATTTGAGAAACTACCATACTGTATTCAGGAGCACTGCACTCTTTTCTATGAAAAAGTGCTTTAGGGTTCTAATTTCTTCACATCCTCATCAACATTTTTCTTTTTTCTTTTTTTTTTGATAATAGCCATTCTAAGAGTGGGTTTATTTTTAATGTTTTGTTAAAAATAAAATTGTAAATTTTTTCCCTTGGTGTCCCCGCTTTTACCAGGGACATTTGTTTTGTGTATAGCAACTATTTTTAAGACAACAACCAAGCGTTCATGATTGATAACACTGCATAGTGCAATATAGTTCAGTAAATATGTTAGAATTAAATTTTCCAGATGAAAATTAAACACCACACATTGAATCTAAATATGCATGTAGATTAGGAAGAAGGGAGAAGGCAGACATTTATTTGACATCTGCTGTGTGTTAGGTTCTGTTTAGGCATTTTGTATACATTATGGCATTTAATTTTCATCACAATCCTATCGATAGGTGTTAATACTTTCATTTGATAAAGGTGAAAGTAGGAACTCAGAGACAGTAAGTGATTTGCTAAGGTCAGATACAGAGGGTTGGAGATGTGCCCAAACTCATGACTGTCTGATGCCAGAAACTGTGCTTTTTTCTTTATCTCTTTGTCTGTTAAGTATAAAACACTTCCTTTTTCCAGTCCATAGGATTTGCGAAGTACTTTCAATACAGTATCTCATGCATTCAATGCAACAATCCTTGAATTGTTAGAATCTGTATTATCCAGTTCCGCATTTTATAAATGGAGAAAATCGTATTTCATAGAGTCATGTGCTTGTCTAAGCTTACAAAATAAGTTGGAAACAGAACTGGGACTTGAACCCGGGTCCTTTTATTCTAGATCCAGAGTGCTTCTCACTTTACCATGTTCCTTTTTACTGTCTGGGACAGTTTATGTAGGGAGGTTACACAACCCAGCAAATCAAAGTTAGAAGTTACATTTATAGACTCTGTTTTGATGAAAGCTCATGGGATATACAGTACTTTCTAATTTGTATTTAATCAGTTTGACAAAAGGCATAATATCTACCATTACCTTTCTTAACCAATTTCTAGGTCAAAAGATGATATTAATAAAATTCAGGGAGTCATTCTTCAAATCCTGATTGGATGTCTACTGTGTGCCAGACACTGTGCTTAGGGCTGGAAACCCAGAGATAAATAAACCAGACATTGTCCTTGTTTCCAAGAAGCTCACAATATAGCAGGAAACAATATAACACAAAAACAACAATAATGTATCAGAAGGGGAGGTGGTGGCAAATGATCTATACCTTAGGAATGGGAAGGATTCCACCTAGAAGAGAAAAAGTTAAATAGTGGTTTCTTCTTTGTGGGGCCATAAGACAACCATCCAATTTTAACTGGCCGAAGGACGTGTTCAGACACACCTCTGTTTTGTTTGAATGCTGAAGTTTTGCCCATGTGGCTTGACTGAATTGATAAAAAATACAGATAATTTGGTTTTGTATGATTTGGGATCATCAATATGGGCAGTTGATGGATGAACATTCTGGTTGCCTTGCAGGTGACCTGATCAGGTCTCTGAGGATGTGGAGGTAATTGTAAGAACTGTCACATTTTAGTCATTCTGATGGTCATTATTGTTGGTTTGAATCAGTTGGGCAGTGACAGAAATAGTTGCTTGACCATTTCCATGTGTATCTTTGTCTCATAGGGAGAAAGAGGCCCCCGGGGTTCTCCTGGACTCCGAGGTGAGGAAGGATGCCCAGGTGTGAGGGGACCTAAGGTAAGCGTAACTTCGAGCTGTGAAATTCTTTCCTTATCTCTGTTTCATTCTTGAGTTTGAGGAAAACCTTAATTCTTCAACATAGTTTTGGGATCTTGGCTCCTCCTCAAATGGAGGGTTTCCCAGAAGCAGGGCCTGAGAAAAGGAATCAAGTGCAAATAGTTTACTGGGAAGCCATCTCAGTAAACACTAGTAGGGAGTAGAGAAGTTAGACAAGGAAGGCAGGTAGCCTAAAAAGGGTACATCATCAATTGGATCATCACTGTGGGCAGACAGAGCTTAGTCCTGCTGAGGAACTCTAGCAGCCAGTGTCAAACATGCACCTCAATGTTAACTCCCACTTAAAGAGTGTGGGAGCTGGGGTATTCATACACCAAATATGTCAGGCAATATTTGAGTGCTGCTGCTAGGGGATAATAATTCTCCAGCATTTCTGGCCTATCTTGTGTGTGGACAGGCTCTGGCACCAGAAAAAACCCTCTGGAATAGTCACAGTGCTGGCAACTGGAAGGTGAACTTGACACACTGAAAATTTAAAGGCTAAAGGGATAATAGGTGAAGCACCTTTTAAAATAGTTTCATTAAATGTCTCTTAACCTTCTATGTTTAGAGAAATCTCCTTTAATAAGGCCAGAAAAAAATTTCTATAACTTTATAATACTATAGAGAGTTTTTATCTGACCACGGTGCTCATATTCTGTGTATTTTAATAAGTTATTCTTTTAATTAATTTGTCTTCTTTTTCTTGGAGGCCCCCTCATGTTTGTTGGCCAGTGTATTCTCATTTTAGTTTGAAAATATGACTTATAATAATAAATGGCAGGTCACTGCTGTTTCTTGCTCACCGTTACTATGTGAGGAGTTACAAAGTATCATTTTCTTCAAGTCACAAACAAGAGAGAGCAGCAGCAATCAGAGTGCTGTGAGGTATGTTACAGCCACTCAAGAAGAAATCTTCATTTTGATCTAATAATTGCTCTTTCTTGAAGTCAGGGAACATGTGGTTTCCTAAAGGAAACAATGGTTTAAAAGTCTCATTGAAGCTTATTTCTTCCTAACTTTAGGGAGCGAGAGGATTTTCAGGAGAGAAGGTAGGTGACCTTCTTTATTCTTTTTTAAACTGGAGAGCAGTTTCTTTTGGAAACAGAATACTGAGTTCAGTCACTTTTCTTTTGCTTGAGCGAGGTGGGGCTTAAAACTTTTATATGAGGGGTTATGTCATATGATATTAACAGTTAAAATGCCATGCTAAAGAATTGTTATTTGTAAGACATGTATTTCAGGCTTAAGCCTTGCTAACGCTGTAATAATTGAGCCACCATATTTATCACCTAATGATCTGGAAGTGTTGGTCCTGAATTTAAGGTGTGGTCAGGAGGGTCTGGGCAGAGTAGGTGTCAAATGGGAGAGGGATGCTACGACAGGGCTGGTAAGAAAGGAACTGGCACAATAAGGAAATAACTTTACATTTAGATTCAGAAGCAAAGTATCCCTTTTTTCACTCATTTATTCAAAGAATATTTATTAGGTACACACTCTGTTCCCTACATCATGCAAGGGGGTGGTTGCAAAGTGATGAACAAAAGAGACAAGGGCTCATAAAGCTTTTTTTACTTGTTTCTTCTGGTACCACTGATTCACCTGCTATGGCCTGTGGCAAATATATCATGTAACTTTAGTCTGAGAGTTTGATATGCTTATGTTCATGCACTAACTCAGCTATACTTAGTTTTCAAAAGTGCCTGATATTTGATTCCCTCGTGTGGGCAGCAGGAGTAAACCGACTATTCTATACATGTAAAATGTATTGTTTCTGCTTGTAAAACTCTGAACTTTTTTCAAAAGATACTTTAAAATAAATATGTTAACTGTCATTTTGAGATAGTTGGCAAAGTGAAGGGCCCATAATTTGAAAGTGATGGCATATTCGATGAGATGTCACTATGCAGCTGCCAGCTTTTACTCTTATCATCTATTTAGCCCTAGTTTTCATTTCTTTTCTTAAGGAGCTTTTTTTTATTGTAAATCCCCCTGAATGCACACATATGGATACACTCCCTTTTAGTTCCTCTTTAATCAGAGACCATCCAAGTTTCCATTTTGCAGATTAATTCAGTCATATTTTTCAGTCTTCTTTAAAAAAAAAAAAAAAGTCAATGACAAAAGGACCATCTTTAACAAGCAACCAGTGGGAAAAGTTTCATTCAGTCTTGTTTTTGCATAAAGAGTTACTTGTTTCCAGTGCAGAATTTTAAAAGGAAGTCTTTCTAGCCATTCAAAATTTGAGTTTCTTTTTTTTTCTTATCGTTTTCTTTGGCCTCTGAAACTGCTGGGAAAAACAGCATATAATGCTAATGACTATTTCAGAAAGAAAATAATCATTGCTTTTTAGTAATTGAATGCAGTATATGAATGTTGTTTTGAAAGGTCTGGATTCTCCTGACTAAAAAAAAAAAATTAGCAAGGAAATTAACATCAAAGCAATAACTATGGACATCTGGTCCTCTTGTCTCTAGCATTCCCATCTTCCTTTGCTCCACAGGGCAGCGCTGGTGAGGATGGTGTTGATGGCCTGGATGGAGAACAGGTACAGAAAGGTTCTCATTCTATGTTCATCCTCTCTACTAGCTTGACATTTATACTCTCTATTTTATACTTTTCACAATTAGTCTAGATATTTTAACATGCATGCCCAATAATGTCAAACATTAATTTATATATTTGTCCTAATCCTCAACATACCAAGATCCTAGAAACTTAGCTCCGATCAGCTTCGTCCTATATTACATATTATTGTCTGGTATTTATTTCCATCTTTTGTTGTTGTTGTTAAATTCTACCAATTGGACACTATTATTATTGTTTTATAAGCCAATGCTTATCTAGCTTTACCCTCATATTTATTACTATTACCGATGCCTTCAAAAGAATATGAAAAGGCCATATTTTAGAATTTCCTTTAATGAGGTACATAAACTCTCCTGGTTTTTATTTCCCTGAAAATCTTTTTATTTTATCCTTTTTCTTGAAAGATAGTTCTTGGGTAAACAATTATTTTTTTTTTGAGTACTTTGAAAATGTAATTTCATATTTTTCTGGCTTCTTCTGTCTTCTATTATCTTTCATTATTGCAGTTAAGTTATCTATCAAACTAATTGTTGTTCCTTGGTCAGCAATCTTAAAAAAAAATATCAGGCTGCTATAAAATTTCCCTTGTTTTTAGTTTTGTGCAGTTTTTTTTTTAACTTTAAGGTATATACATACATAATTTTTTTTCATGTACAGTTGACATTTATTATTATTTTGTATTAGTTTCAGGTATACAGCATAGTGGTTAGACATTTATATGATTTATGAAGTGATCTCCCTGATAAGTCTAGTACCCACCTGGCACCATAGTTAGTACAATATTATTGACTATATTCCCTATGCTGTACTTTACATCACTGTGACTATTTTCTTGCTACCAATTTGTACTTCTTAATATCTTCACAGTTTCCTGCAGTTTCAATATGATGTGTCCAGGTGTGGATTTCTTTTTATTTATTCTGGTTTGGATTCATTAGGCTTTTGAATCTAAGCATTTGTGCATTCTATAATTTTTGGAAAATCCTTAGTGAGTTATCATTTTGACATTTTTATCTTTTTCATTTTCTCTATTTTCTATTTATGGGAGTCTAATTAGAAATTTGTGAGACTTCATTCTATCCTCAATGTATCTTAACTTCTCTATTGTATTTCCTTTTTCTTTGTCTTTCTGTGCTACGTTCTCAATAATTTCCTCAGTTTCTAGTTTACTAATTGTTTTATCACTTCTGTTTCAACTGTCAGTTAGATTTTTTACCATTTCAACTGTCAGTTAGATTTTTAATGTAAATTATTCTAATTTTCACTATAAGAAGTTCTATTCGATTCTTTTTCAAATCTGCTTGGTGTCTTTTTTTTTTATAGTTGCTTTTTTCCCCACTTATTTAAATGTATTAAATATACTTATTTTATATTCTGTATATGATAATTCCAATATCTATAGTCATTGCAAGTCTGATTTTGTTGTCTATTGTTTCTGCTGACTCCCCCGTCTTGGTGTCTCCCTCATGTGTGTTGTGATCTTTGATTAAACTCATTTTTTATTGAATTTTGTCTGTGAGAAGTCATTAAAGCCCGAGTTGAAGGTTGTTTGTTTTTGCCGTATACTTGGTGGCATTACCTTCTAGGACCACTTTAGAATAGCTGATCATTTTCCACCACACTCACGGTGAGTGATAAGAAGTCCTTAGGACAGCCAATGGCTATTACTTCCATGGATTCCTGCTTTCTCTTTATTCTGAACTCTAAAGATTTTTTTTTTTTATCAGCTCATTAATGGATGTAAAATATTTTAAAATTTGTTACCTGGAATTTTAAATTGTTTTTCAAAAGGAGGATTATTCATATGCAGAAATAGAATGGTAAAGAAGCTTTCTACTGTTGGGTGGATTTTGAAAGTATGAGAAAAAAGTTTCTAATAGAGTGTGACTACAGTTTCTAATAATAAAGTGTGACTAATATAACAGAGATTGTTTGTTTATTTATTTTTTACTTTTTTTTAGGGTAATCATGGAATCCCAGGGTCATCTGGAGAAAAAGGAAATAGAGGAAATCGGGTAAAGTATGAAAGTATTCTTTCATATTTCTGCTGGTTAAACTGACCTTGAGAGTTTATTTTTAAGCTTTGGGAAAAAATCATCTAGTGGCTTAAGTACTAGATTAAGAATTAAAGGGCAGTAAATATTAGATGACTATTTGGAAGCTTTAACTTAAGGCCCGACTCTATTGATACTGAAATAATTAATGTAAATAAAGTTAATTAACTTTTTGTAATTGTCGTTACCTATCTCACAAGCTTTCATATCTCCGTGTTGCCAATGATTTAGTTTAACATCCAAGGCCTTTCAACCACATTCTTCACTAATCTTAGTCAAGAATTGTCCTTCTCAGGATGAAGAAATACAAATTGGCAATTATAAAATAGTCACAGAGATATAAAGGACAGCGTAGGGAATATAGTCAATAATTTCGTAATAACTATGTATGGTGTCAGGTAGCTACTAGACTTATCAGGGTGATCACTTCATAAGTTATGTAAATGTCTAATCACTATGTTGTACACCTGAAACTGATATAATATTGTATGTCAACTATAATCAAAAAATAAAAAAAAGAAACATCCTTTCAGATCAAATAGTATACTACTCAATGTCCCTGAAGATTCCTATGCAAGCTTACTTCTGTGCCTTGGCTCATGCTAGGTACTCCATCCTGGAATGCCTTTTCCCTGCCTCCATCCTCAGTGGTTATTTGAGTATCACTTTTTCTTCAGTTTCCAGATCTTCTCTTTCCTCTTCATGATGCCCTCATCCACCATGTCAATCTGTAGCTATCTCCCCGCTTCTCTACATCCTTCCAATGTACATTATTTGTACTATATGCTTGATAGTGACTTTACACTGCCTTATGCTGGTAATTATATTTCTATGGGTAAGGAAAGACATAGGTACTCAGTTCTCCCTTCCTGTGCCTATGGCAGACATTACTAACCAATTATAGAACACAGCCTGAAGGATCCATCTCAGCACAGTACTATGATTAGATAAGGGGGATTAAATTTGTTATATATATATATTTTTATACCCCTCATGGAATTAGAGTATTGCTTTACCTCAAGGTGTGGATTGATTTCTTGATAAATGAAATAAGAAGTCACAAGAAATGGCTCTTTATTGAGGTTTAATTTCCAATCTGTAGTTTGTGGATCAGAATTTGGAGAAAGTGGAGGACATCACACTTCCTTCAAGACTGGAGAGCCTTCAGTTTCCATTGAATATAATTAAATTCAATAAACACCTGTCAAATGTTTCCTACCTGTAGGGCATTTTGCTAGACACAAAGAAGAGTTAAAAGATAAATAAGGCATAGTTAAAACAAACAAAGAACTTATTAGTTGGTGAAAGAAATAAGATTTGTACAGGAAGAACTATAATATAAGATAGGATAAGATAAAGATTGTAAGAATGGTGCAAATAAAGAGTGAATGGGAGCATAGTAACTTGGGAAGGAATCTAAAATAGAATGGTGTTTCTTCATCCAATCAATCCTCAATATTTACTGAACATCTATTATAATTCAGGCATGACTATAGAATGAGGAGCAAAATAGGCATGGGTTCTCTATCCCAGAACTAGACTCTATGGAGAGAAACAGCCATTAATGAAATAACCACGGAAATAGACATAAGATTATTGCTGAGATAAGCTCATGAAAGAGAAGTAAATGACAGGGGGATCTGATTTAACCTGTGCCATCGGAAAGGCTTCATTAAGGGAGTAAAGATGGGACGAATCTCAAAGGATAAATAACAACCAGATGATGAGGGAAGAGAGAAGAGAGCAAGACACCGACTTTCCGTACTAAGGTCTGTGACATTTGAACATGGTGCTGAAGGGTGGAGAGGACTCTGGCATTCAAGGGAATACAGAAAATCAAGACATTTTTCACTTCTGTAAGAGACACACAGGGTATTCCAGGTTAAGAAAAACTAAAGGCTTAGAGTTATAAGAGCTCAGAGTGGGTTTGGACAAACAAAGAATCCAATTCAAGAGGAGTGGAAGATGAGATCAAAAGTATAAAGAGTGAGAGGAAAGTGCGGGAGGGTAACTTGGAGTCAATTTCATGCCATGTTTAGGGGTTTTGTTTTTCTTCTACTGTGTAATCAGGTGCTATTGACAGTGTCTAGGCAAGGAAGATGCTTGTTCAAAGCTACATGTTTAGAGATTACTCTGGAAGCCGGTGTCTGAGTCAGAAAAAGGAGGGACGAGAAGTTGGACAAATCATAGTAGGAACCATAGACCAGTCTCTGTACTCAGAATTTTAATTTATTATTCCATTTAATCCCTGTAACAACTCTGTAAGATAGGTATCTGTTTCACAAATAAGAAAATTATCTTAGAGAAGTCAAAAAAAATTTGCCTACCTAGTAAAGTAAGCATCAGGATTAGATGCTTGCTTTTACCATCGTATCAGCCAGAAAACAGGTCAGAATGTCTCAAGTCATAATGAGGTGGCTTCTTTTGGAGCCTAGAGAACATTCCATTCCTTGTGTATCTGAGAGCCAGATCTCAGAAAAAGGCCCCACTTCATTATTTTCTGAGTGTGGCATATACCCTATAGAACAGGGGTCCCTAGTCCCTGGACCACAGACTGGTACTTGTCCGTGGCCCGTTGGGGCCCGTTGGAAACCGGGCTGCACAGCAGGAGGTGAGCGGTGGGAGAGTGAGTGAAGCTTCATCTGTATTTGCAGTCACTCCCCAGCACTAACATCACTGCCTCAGCTCCACCTCAGATCATCAGCCATTAGATTCTCATGGGAGCCCAGGTCCCTGGTGCCAGAAAGGTTGGAAACCGCTGTTCTAGAACCAGGCATAGAACATCCTCTGAGGAAGGTTCTTGGGGTAGGTATTCATCCTGACTCTGTAGCTCTGTGGGGACTAGCATTCTGATATGGTACCACTAGGACAGGTTTTAATAGAAACCACCATTTGCTTATCATGTCATAGCGTTATGGCAAGTTGCTTCACCTCTCTGGTTCCCTGTCTACAGCAGTCAGGTGCTCTGGAAGCATTTTCTCCTCTTTTTTTCATTTTTTTTAAATGAGATCTTTCTCTGCTAATGCTGCCCACATTTGAGATACAGAAAGCCTTCTTATTCTGACATGTGTTTCTGTGAGTAGTGAATCAGAATTTGGAGAAAGTAGAGGACAAGGTCAAGGGATTTGGTAGTAGGGAGACCTGGATCCAACTTCCCTGAGTCTCAGGTCCTTCATATGCAAATGGGGTAATTCCTGAATTGTGAGGGTTAAATGAGGTAGTGCACACCTAGGGCCAATCATATGACAAATTTCCAATAATAGTGTGTTCTTTTCTGTGTCTCAGTCTCACTTCTTTGTAAGTGAATGCTTTAAAGTTCAAGTACTACTAAATTACCCTTTAAATTCAATTTATTTTTTTCCTTTAGGCAATAGGTGATTTTAGAAAGTGACACTTTTTTTGTGTGTGTGTGATTTAAGGGCTTGACAGGATCACCTGGACAACCTGGAGAGCATGGAGAGCCTGGGTTAAGGGGAGATCCTGTGAGTAGTGGAGGAGGGGTTTATGCTGCTTTCATCCAGGGACTTGTAAACTGTTTGCTTGAGCACGAAGGCAAAGAGCAATTAATTATTCATTCATGAGGCATCATTCAGCCTATTTTAGTATTGTAACAAATAAAAGATTTGAGAGGAAACCTGTCTTATAAAACTTTCACTTTCTTAAAAGAGTTTGGAATTTTAATTGCATTGCGTATTTGGGATTACTGAGTAAGCCTAGACAATTAAAAGTGTCCACTTTGGTGCCTTTGTTTTTTAAAAAAGCATGCTTCCTATAATTTCTTTTTTGTCTTTCCTGACAAAAAAGGTGAGGTAAGCAACCTTTTACTTTTTAGGGAGATCCTGGAATTGATAGTTACCTCCAAGGTCCTGATGGAGAAAAAGGAAGGCGTGGACATCAGGTGAGATGGTCTCTTTTTACTTTGGGATACTGGTACACATGGGGAAAGATGACAGCTGTTGCAAAACACTGGCATTCTGGTTGGATCAGCATAGAAAACCAGAGAGCAAGCCTGTCCATGGAGATAGGATGTTAATCCCCACTTATCTCCTTGTCCTTGCGTCTTCATCTCATAGATTTCTCTTTTTTTTTCTGTACAAATCTTATCTCCCACAGCACTAGTAATACATGTCACTTTACCTCTTAGTCCCTGGTTTCTTCATATCCCACATAAAAGTATCAGACTCAATGATTCCTAAGATCTTTTCAGTTTTAAAATTCTCCAATTTTATAATGATGTCTTAATTTTAAAAGATGCTCAAGGTCATTCCTCTGCTGGCTTGCTTTCCATCACTGCTGATGCTGATTGATGTGGGTCAGGTACTAGCCATTTTCAGAGATAGGATCCTCATCTAGTTCTGAAGCCTAGAAGTATCGTGACAGAAGACATCACAGAAGGAAAAAGACTTGTTAACTTGACAGATGCTTACTTGTTGGAAGCCGTTTTTAGATTTTTATGTCCTAGACATTAACATACATGACTCTGAAAAATGACTAAAATAACCTAAGTGTCTTCGTCCTCATATCTCATCATTCCCAATTTCCAGGAATGAGGTCTGCATACCAACATATTTACAGCTGTAAAGGAACCTCTGTTTATTTTGATTTCTAATTTACATCCTTTGACAAAAGCTTAGGCTATCAGTTCTCCCTGAATGTAGCTAGTTCATATCCATTTTATATATGTCCAGGTCGTGAATAAAATCTAGTTTGTAATAAGATCATTATTATGTAGCTATGTGAAAAAACTATCACGATTTGTTATAAGAATTTCTCATCTTGTTGTTAATTACAATTATTTTGGAAAGTCCACTGAGAGGGTTCTTTTTGGTGAGTTGAGATTAGAGAGCCTTGTGAATATCCACTCAATAATAACAACAACCCACTCAACTGTGGGACTGAGCTAAGAGAACAGCAGGGCAGCAACTAATTCATCTGGGCCCAGTTTCCTCATCTGCAAGGTGGGCAGATTAAAGAAACCACTTCAAAGTTTCCATGAGTTAGTGGCTGTCATGGGAAAAAAGGTCATGATCTATGTATAAATTGAGCTATGGTTCCATGGATTGCTTGTCGTTTAACAGCTGGGAAGGAACTCAGGCCTCCGGACAAACTGTCCAGTGTTGTTTCCATCACAGCACAATAGCCATGGGAGAGCCTCATACTCACAGAGATCTCCATCATTGACTTTAGCTAAGATTAATCTTGAACATCGGATCCCTGAATTGTGCATGCAACAAAAAATTGTAACCCTTTGAGGCAGTGCCGTATTTTTGCATTTGTGTTGCTCGTGGTTTCTACTCCCATGAGCTTTAAGAAATGTACTCTAGGAATTTAGAAGACATCCCTCTAGGGGGCACTCTTTCATTGGTTTTAGTTCTGAGTAGATCCAAAGAGCAGATTTGAAGTTGCAGTTTGGATGGAGAAGATGCTCTGATGAAGCGGTCTTTCAAACCAATCTGAGAAACTTTGTTATATACTTAGGACTGGGGAAAGAACAGAAATCCAGTCATGCTTTCGCAGGTCAGGGGAGAATGAAAACCAACCAATACAACCTTTTTAAAAGGCAGTCTTAGGCAACATACATCAGTTAGACTGCTGTTTTTTTGTTTCCGTTTTTTTTTTTTTTTTTTTACAAGTGACAGAAGGCCTGACTGGCAGTGTTTAGCTAATAAACATGTTTGATAATCCAGGAATAGGTAATTCCAGGTTTGGTATAGTAGCTCAATGATGCCATCAAAACCCAGTGATGTCATTAGGGATGCAGCATCTTTCTTTCCACGGGGCCATCCTCGTCATGGTCCGTGGGCTTGGCAGCCTAAGAATTTTGCCTTTACCTTTACATAAAATGCCGTAAGGAAGGGGACTTTCCTTTCATTAGGGCACTCCCAGCAACATTCTCTTTATAGCTCATGTAGCTCATTGACTGGGCCCTATACTCCCTACCTGCCCTCACCCCATTTTAAGAGAGCCAGAGAAAGCAAGTCTGTGACAAAGGAAATGAGATTGCCATGATTGACCTAGACAGGTCATAACTCATCCCTTGGAGCCGGGCATGGTGCTGCCTCATACAAAACTAAGATTTTCTTAGCAAGGAAGAAAGGGGAGACAGTATTTTATAGCCACCAACTGTATCTGTCACAGCTTAAGATGTGTACATCCTTTGATCCAGCCTTTCCAGTTCTAGAAGTTTATCCAGAAGCTAATCATGGACCAACACAAAGATTCAGCTCCATGGATGATCACTGTAGTGATTTTTAATCACTACAATGCTTAAATGTTCAGTGATAGGAGATATTTTATATAAATAATGGCAAACCCACATGATAGAATATTAGTAAGCCATGAAAAATAATTTGGAAGACTATTTCATAGCAAGGAAAACATTCATGATGTAATATTAAGTGAAAGAAAAACCAGATTATAAAACTATTCAACTTTTGATAAAGGTAATTTTTAATTGTTGTATAATATTTAAATAAGCATTTCCACCATAACTTATAAAATATATCTATGTCTATTTATCCTGGAAGGAGAAACGCCCAGAAATTATGCATTTCTTTTCCTTACCCTTACTCTCTGAATTGTTGAAAGATTCTGTATTGAACCTGTATAACTTTTACCCCAACTTTTTGTTTTGAAAAAATTTAAATCTACAGAAAAGTTGTAGTTGTAAGAATAGCACAATGAACACCGATCGCTATCATTTAGCCCTATTTGATTTATGTCACTCTATACAAATACATAGGTAATTATGTATATATTTTGCTGAGCCATTTGAGGATTAATTGATGGTATCAAGACATTTTGCTTTTAAACATTCAATACATATCTTTTAAAAACAAGGACATTTTCCTATATAAGCACAATGCAATCATCACGCTCAAGAAAATATTGATGCAAAATTATTTCCATTATACAGTCCATATTCAGATTTCCACACTTGCCCCAACAGTGCCCTTTATGGTTATTTTTATTGTCATTCTGGATTCCAGTCAAGGACTAAGGAGTGTGTATGGTTGTCTTGCCTCCATAGCATCCTTTAATCACAACCGTTGTCCAGTTATTCATTTGTTTACATGACATTGACATTTCAGACAAGGTATTTTGCTAAACATCTCTCAATTAGGATTTGTTTCCTTGTGACTAGATTCAGGTTAAACATTTTTGACAAGAAATTAAGAAATACTATACCCTTCTCAGTCACCAGGAGAGACGCTATGTCAGTTTGTTTCATTATTGGTACATTTATTTGGTCACCTGATTAAGATGGTGTTCACCAGGTTTATCCATTGTGAACATACCTTTTCCCTCTTCCTGATGGTTAACTAATCTGAACAATGATACTCTGAGACTGTACCTTTTTGTTTCCCAACAATCTTTTACTCAGTGGTTCTAGCATTGGCTCAAATAATTCCTTTATTATGCTGGCTACAAAAAACTATTTATTGTTGAAATGAGAAAATGATAAACATTTTAAGAAAGAATTTTCATTATATCAAGAGTGCTATATCTAAAGCCTTCTCCCTTCACGCAACCCACTTTATTTTAAAAAATCCCATTATAAAAGTCACATTTTGGGAATATAGAAAAGTAAACTGTAGAGAAAAATACCAATAATTTCAGTAACCAAGAAAACCATCACTTTACTGAACTTTCCTAACTCATTGATGGCAAAGTTACTCTCCCTGAGAAAGTTAGATCAGGATCTCATGGGCTTTAAAAAAATGTCCTACTACAATATAAGAAAATGAGGATTTATCGTTTTGTCTTTCTCTATATTTGGGATAAATTATTCTTTCTCAAATTTAGCACACTTGAAAAGAATGATGTTACGGCACATTTTTCTACTTTATAAACTTTTGATAAAGGTAATTTTTAATTGTATAATATTTAAATAAGCATTTCCACCATAACTTAATTAACACTTCCCTCATATTATGGAACATAGAAATTGTTTCAGAATTTCATATAATATAACAGTTGAAAGAATACTTTGCACAACAAGTTTTTGTTTCTGCATTTCACGTTCTTTCCCAGTTTATATATTTTTATTGAGTTAGCATGTGACTTCACTGGATAATAGTCTAAGATATCCCTACTTTGGATCAGGTGATATCCATTTCTCTGAAAGATGGAATCATACTTTCTCTACCAATTTTTCCATTTCTGATCTTAAAAAAAAAATTGAGAGCATTAGAGTTTCCTTATTGTAACCAGTCCTTTGTCATCATCTGTATATCTTGATCACTCCACACATGCAGAGACACATTCTTCTACCTGTTGTTTCTGTCTACCCTCTCAGATGCAGGTAGAAATAGAAGTACCAATATTTTTCAAATATTAAACATGACTTGTTGAAGAATATGACTATTGTCCCAGCATGGTGAGCCCTGAGGAGTTATAAAATGAACAATCTTTGGGGAAAGATGCCTACAATAAGGATATTTTAAAACACCAGAATTAAATCCGTTTGCTCTAGAGGAGTGCCGACCAACAGAACTTTCAAGATTATGGAAATATTCTACATCTGTGCTCTCCAATATGGTGGCCACCAGCCACATGGAGTTATAGAACACCTGAAATATGCCTTATATAACTGTGAAAATAAGTTTTTAATTTAAGTTAACTTAAACTGATCTCTCCCATGTGGCTAATGGCTTCTAGATTGAACAGCCCATCTCTAGAGAAAAATCCAAAAGTATGTAGACATCTAAACTGATCTTTCCTTTACCTCTTAATTTTTAGGGAAGTTCTGGTTTTGATGGACCTCAGGGGGAGACTGGAAATGTTGGCCCTCAGGTAGGTATAACTGCTTATGAGATGTATTTCACCTGCTTTTGTAGAACAGAGACGTAGGCTGGGGTGAAAATTGGCTGTTTCCTTTTTTAAGGTCTTCACTTCCTTTCTATTCTTAGGGATCAAGAGGAAGACAAGGTCTGCCAGGATGGAAGGTCAGTGCTTTCTAGAATGAGTTGCTTCTTGTTTCACATATATAGCTACTTTAAATAGTTCCTCTGAGAGGTCAAGGGGAGTGCTCTTTGGGTTGTCTGAGGTTGTGTGAGGATCCTTGGGAAGTTTCCATGGAGACCTTTTCCATGAAGAAAGGAAAGTTTATATGGTCCTTCTCTGTTTCCTCTCCAATCTGCTACAATACTTCATGTATTCTGACTAGCAACTAATACCTAATAAAATGGCTTTTACCCCTGAAATAATATTTTTTCCACTTAAAGAAGTAGGACTTCTTATGGGTATATAAGGGAATCTCATAGTCACTAAATTAAGGAAAAAGATTGAGCTTTTACTATTTCCTAGGGAGGAATGATATGATTTGAGGGTGGAATGGGGGGATATCTCTGTGAAGGAAATTGTATTTCACTAAGTGTTTATCTAGCACAAGTCACTGTGCTAGACTTTTATTTACATTATCTCGTGTAAACTTTTCTACAGCCCTGGGAGTTATGAGCATCATTGCTTACTTTTTATGGATAAGAGAGGAAATATAGGTTTAGCAATGTGAAGTTATTTGTCAGAGGGTACATAGCTAATAATTGATGGAGACAGAATTCGAATTCAAAGATCAGGATGCTCTTGGAAATTTTTGTACAAAATAAAAGTTAAGTTTATTGTGTAGACTTACCTCTATCATAGTCTGGTCATGTTCTCTTGCTCTGCTTATATTGTTTTATTTTCTAGTATTCTCATGATTTAAGGATAGAGAAGTCAGAGATGACTTATGTCATCTCTGAGCCTGGAGGAGAGAGGGAGGGAGAGGAAAAGGGAGTGGGAGTAGGAGAGGAAGAGGGGAGAGGAGGAGGGAGGGAAGAGGGAGTGAGGGAGGGAGGGAGGGAGGGAGAGAGTTAGGCAAGGACCTAAGTACAGAAAATGATGGGACTCATGTATCTTCAAACCAAACATGTTAGAAAAGCAAGGATATTGAGAAATCCCAATTCAAAAATCCAAACAAGTTTGTTGATGCCAAGGAAAAAATTATTTCTCATGCAATGTTAAGATTTGAAATTAATTCTTAGATAATGTTTTGTGCTATTAATGAACTCTTAGCACTTGTGAAATAAATAATATCCTGAAATAACATTTTATCCCATTGTTTTTATCCCCCCAAAAGCAGAAAGAAATTAACTATAATTGATTATGGCAGGTTTAGGAGAAATTAAGTGGCTCTAGGCAGTTGGGTGAATTTTCTACTCAAATTATTTAATTTTTTTATGATGCTATGAGTGGTTTATCTAAATATCCATTAACAGTAGGCCCTCTGCTTTGTTGGGTTTTGGTTATTTTTGATTCCCTATGGCACTCCATCTCCTATGTCTTTCTTTTTTATTTAATTTAAATCAGAGCCAAGCCTGTGCATAAATTTAAAATAAAATTGCACTGTCAAGCTTATAATGAAAACTATTTCACTGCCCATTCTTCTCCCTGTTTGTGACTCCTAGCGCTTCAGAAGCACTCACTTTCATCTCTTTGAGCTGTTCCATCTGGTATTATTGTCATTTTCTAAACAACATGTTTTACTTTGCTATTTCTTGCTTTTTAGTTTTGGATGTTTTTCTATTGATTTCTTTCTTTTTTTCCTCTGTTGATTGGAATACAGACCTCAATTCACCTGGCATGTTCCTGAATCAGAAAGTTCCCTCTGGGCTCTCTTACTGTATGTTTACTTATGGTATATTCTATCACATTTTCATAGCTAGAACCTGAACAAGAATTCTTTAAGCCCTTAACGTTTTTTATATTCAAGAGTAAAGAAAATTTTGTTTCTCTAAACTTTTTTCTCCAGTTCTCTGTATTTTAACTTTAATAAGTTTAGTATTATGACAAATTTATTGTAAAATAAATATATTTGGTTTGCAGTATAGGGCCAAGAGTCACTGTCTAATTCAGATTCCTGTTCAGGCTGCACTTAGGGTTATAATATATATTGTGAACCTGTAATTCCTTGTTGATGGAGCCTTCTAAAGGAATTTTCCTCCATTATTATTTGGTAAACCTTGCTTGATACAAGATTAATTCTAAAAGGCAATTTTCTTGAGTTTCAAAGCAGTGGAGTAGAAAGAACTATTCTAATTTCCCTGATAGTTAAGTATTGATTTTTCTTTTCCTTTCTTCTTTCTTTTCCTTTTCTTCCTTCCTTCCTTCCTTCCTTCCTTCCTTCCTTCCTTCCTTCCTTCTTCTTCCTTCACTTCCTTCCTTCCTTCTTCCACCTTCCTTTCTTCCTTCCTTCCTACCTTCTTTCCTTCTATTTCTTCCACTTCACTTTTTCCATACATTTCCCCACCTGTCTACCTTCTGGCAACAATCGATTTGCCCTCTATATTTATGAATCTCTTTCTGTTTTTTTTTTATTTCTTACTATGGGGGACAAAAATTTTTCTTTACCTGTTCATCTCCTTTTTCATACACTTTCCTTCAATTCATCCTTGCAATACACTTATTTTCTCCACTTTTGGTTCAGTCGGCTCACATGATAACTAGGTAAATATTATTTATACCTATATAACTTTTGTTTTCCTGAGTCACCCTTTCTCTCCATTTGCTTTGTATTCTATGTGCCTATTACTAGTTAATCATAAAGTTCTTTGACAAAACTGATAACCTCTCAGTATATTCAAACATGGGAGGTTTATATTTCTTGGATTCCTCCTAACTGGGCCCTCTGTCCTCCTGCTCTAATCCAGACTGATTGCTCTCTGGGTCTCTGTACTATTATCTTATTGGAACAGAAACCTCTCATTTTGGAAGCAGAGAAAAATGCGTGCAAACTGCCATCTTCAATAAGAAATCTCTCCCTTTAATACATTCTAATCTTAATGAATCTCTGTAGTGATTGGCTCCTTTTCCTTTTCAAGCTTTGATTTTTTAAAAATAAGAGGCAAAATCATAACTATTTGCAGATTCTGGGGTGAACTGGGTTTATCCAACATGTCAATGGTTTGCTAGTTAACCCAGTATTGGATTCATTTATGTTTTTAAGACTATAACTTGCTAAAGATCAGCCAGTACTATTGGAAGAAAATAGGTTACAGAGGTGCTGAATTCCAAATTACAACATCCCGTGGGTCTTGGGGAAATATGTCTCATTGCTATCTATAAAATTAGATATGCTGGCTTGTGCAAGATGTCTAATAAAATAGAATTGTAAATAAAATTTTATTTATGGAAAAGGTTGTATTATGGCAAACAAATCAATGCATAGATCATTCTGACCATAGCTAAAATCTTAATTTGTTAATTATGATAAAATTAAGGATATATTTTAAATGTCTATAAACCCATCATCTTCCTGCAATTATTTTCATGTTTGTGTGTTTCCTTTACTTGCATAGATAATAAAGGGCTATCATAATGTATATACTATTTTGTATTCTGCTTTTCTGTTTCCAAACCTTCCTATTATCATTTTAATACATTATACCTTACTTTCTTAAAGAACAATGATTTTCTAAACTATTCTTATGTTGTACATTTAAGTAATTTCTATTTTATTATATATCATATTGATGCTGTAAAGAAAAACTGTATTATAGGTTTTGTTTTGTTCTTGCATTTGCTTTGTTGAAATGCTAATATAAATATATAGACGTGGAGCTGTAATAGAAGAGTCTGAGTTTTGCTATATAGCGCCATGTTGTTTTTAGAAGTGTTATGTTATAAATGTCACTAATGTAATGTGCAAATTAGGTAACATTTCACAACCTGTTTCAAAATTTCTAGCTACATGCCTTTTAAAACTTGGTTCATATTTATAAATCTAAATAATCAACTCTTGAAGAGTAGATTAATATAACAGTAATAATTAATAAAAATGCTTCCTATTTATTTGAATAGTTTTAAAAACTTAAGAAGCACAAGTAATTGTTCTATATATTGATTGATTGAGTTTAAGATTTTTTTCTTTGTAAATCTATGAATAATCGGCAGCCTCGTCAACATGTGAGCAACATGAGAAAGAAGGCAGAATAACTCACAGAATGGGTATTATCTTCAATCTTAACAAATATATATTCTCTGTAGAAATGAAAATATTAATTAGAGGGAGAAATTAAATCAGTTATCAGATGAATAATTTTAACAGCTCATCCTTTGCCTAGATAATTAGGTTACTGCTGTAAGAACCTATAAGGTTTTAAAGCCAGTTTTCTGCTATTTCTCTAAGTGCTTTATGGACCTTTTCCTTCGAACGTCATGCTTTTTGCTGTGTTCAACATTCTGAGTTTCCTCATACAAAACAAAGGTCCTTAACACCAGTCAGCATTTAGCCCATATCCCTTAAGAAGAATAGACGGGCTTTCAGTAACCAGTTATTATGTAAAATGGAAGTTTGAGTAATTTAAACAAAGTATTTTTGCTTCCATCACTAGCTGAGGCATTGGAAGGAAATGTGCAAAGACTGGGAGAGACATAAGAATCTGGTCTTTCATTTTCTCAACATAAGTGGAACTATCACCCCATTCTTTTCCAATTCCATATCCTAAGAGGACTGAGCCCAGACACTTAAATCCTTTTTATCTTTCTCCTGTGGCTTTCAAATAAAATCTTGCAGGGAAGGCTGCCTTCAATTGAGAACACTAAAGATGCCTGGTAAACTCACTGAATTTTATTTATTTTGACAGGGTGTACGTGGAGAATCCGGTGAACAGGGTTATCAAGGAGAGCTTGGGTATCCAGGCCCGCAGGTTGTATCAGTGAACTTGTTTTCAGTATGAAAGGGTATTTGTTTAAAATTTTAACTTAGATTCTTTGGTAGAGATTTAACATATATTGGAATGGCCTTGGATACCTAACTTCCAGGGCCTCCCAAAGCAGGTTGTATAGTCTTTCTTCTAGGCAGGTTAAAGCTTAATAACTCATATTTATTGAGCTCTTACTATGTCCTAGGTATGGCCTTAACCACTTGTATTAACTTATCTCATCCTTCGGTGGGGGATTTATTATCCCCACTTTACAGGGGAGAAATGGAGCGGGGATGGAGAAGTTAGGTAAATTGGCCAAGCTCACACTGTTAGTAAGTGATCAAGGTAGAATTCAAATTCAGGCAGTATAGTTATAAATCTAAGCTCTTTATTACTGCCTCTGAAGCTGTGTATTCAAAATACTCAAATAGTATTTAATTCATTAAATTTGTATTCAGTTTGGCAGGAAAAATAAGCAGTATGTTTATTGAGTACCTATTATTCACAGGGCATTTTGCTAATAGGCCTGGGATAGTCAGACCATCAGGGCAAGTAGCCCTGAAGGAGTTCAGTCCAGTGGAGTGTGTAAACTAGTTCATGGTAACTGGGGGTTTAAACTTCCAACCAGTTCTTTTGGAGTCTTCTAAGCATAACCCAAATCTGTCACTCTGTAAACACTTCTGGAGTACTTTCTGCATCTCACTTTTAAATGTTAAATTATTTCCAAGTTCCCTCAAATGGAAGAACTTTAAAACAACAAATTTTACTAACACATTGAATCATTCTCCTTAACTTTAAAGATCCTATGAGTATCAGATGATAATTTGAGAAGGTTTCTGCTGTTTTTCCACTTGACAAAGATACTAAAGAAAGAAATGGGTAATCAATGTATAGTTAGAGATCGTATTTACTTTATGATAGGAAATAGTATCTGAACATAGAGGGAAACAACTGAGAGATGTGTTTTTGTCTTTTCCTTTGATCACTGGCTTAATTCAAATTTGGACCCCCCACTAGTGTTGTGTCCTGGCTTTCTCCTTTATATTCACTTTATTATACTGCTGAGAGAAAGGGGAGCAGGTCTTGTGGTGAGCCATGAGCAAGATAATCGATCAAACCTCTTTTTAATTCTCATTCCCTACTGGGATGTGGGTATGATGGTCTATTTAAACTGATGACTCAATACCTCACCCGGGAGTATAGAAACCATGGTCAATGCTTCTCATAAGAAACCATTTCTCAGAAAAGCTAGAGAAAAATTAAAGTGTCAGAAATCGGTAAAGTAAAATAGATTGGGGAGAAAATGAGCAACTCCCCAGCAATGTGCCCAGTGAGATTAGGCCACTTAAATGTACTTTTGGTATTTGATAAAAATCAGAACATAATCTTCTTGTTCAGCCTTTGTACGTATAAGGAAAAGGTTGATTTTTCAAAGGAGATCACATCCTTGCAGCTCCTCTCTTTTAGGATTTAAAATTAGTTGAGTGAATTAAAATATAAAGCAATGTTGTCAAACGTTATTGTTCATCATATTTAACTGGAGATATGGTTAAAGAAATAGATGTTAAGGATTCACATCCTGTGCCTCAGACAGAGTGAGTTTGAAGTGAGTGTGCTGGGGTGCAGATGCTGCTTGATGAAGGTGTGATAAATGAGATAGTGATGGGCCAGGGCACCTTAATTTGTGCTTCCAAAGGCATCCAAGATGATTTTGTGGCTACATGGAAAATATTTATGTAGCTCTGTAAAAACTGGCTGAATTTTAATTTCACCTTTGGACCAGGGACCGAGAGGAAAGCGAGGACCACCAGGAACTTTTGGACAAAAAGGCTTACTGGGTGCTCAGGTAGGTATAAAAAACTAAAAGCTGCAACACAGCTCCTCATTAACAATGGCCAGTTCATACACCTGAGTGTTTCTGGACGAATAGCATAAAGCTACCCTGTTTGTTCTGGGATCTGTGGGTATCAGGAATTTCTAGAAATAGCTAATTTTATGCAGTAGACATTGACCACTAGCTACGTACCCCCTTCTACTCTGGGTATATTGTGGGAATATAGTAATTACTGAGATCGGGTTTGAGCCTCAAAGATGTATAACACAAGCTCATATATATAGTTCAAGAAAAAATAACATAAAAGAAATAAATGACTGGTTTACTGGTTATATTTTCTATAAGGAAGCAGTTACTACTCCAGTTTTGTAGATGAGGAAACAGAGCCTCACAGGGATTAAATGACTTGTCATCTAGATAGGTAATTGGCTGAACTGGCCTCTAACTTGGATCTCTCTGTGCCTGTTCTACTCCCTCTCATGTATAAATGTTTTGCAAGCATTTGAGTCTTTTAGGAATACGGAGATGTTCAATGAAATGCTTTTTCCAGGACAACAAATAGAACAGCCAATCAGAGTTGCATAAGTATGTGTGTATATATATATATATATATATATATATATATACTTATTTATTTATTATTATTATTTTTTGACACCTACAGCATCCGATCTTCCTAAGTGGTCTCCCATCCAAGTACTAACCATGCCCAACTCTGCTTAGCTTCTGAGATCAGATGAGATCAGGCATGTTCAGGGCAGCATGGCCATAAACCCCATCCAATATTATGGTGGTTCATAGAAGGGTAGCACCGTATTGAGGAGCTGATGGGAGTGACTTCCTAAGGAAGGGATCATTTGAAATAACTTAAGCCTGAGCAGCCTGATTTAAATCAGGAGTAAGAGTATCTGGAGATTCAAAATAGCAGCTCCAGGATGGCCTAAGCCATAGTTCTATCCTCATTCTCTCTCTTGGTCAGGAGAAATTGAGCTCCATAACTGATTGTATTATTTTCTTCCTCATTCGATAATATTTTCTATTTGGGAAGGGTAAAAGTCCAGGCATTTGTCTTCCCAATCTCTTAATCAAATGGTGTTTTTCTCTCTAGTAGTCAGATAATTCCTCTATTTCTTGAGACATGGTCGGCATGGCCTTTTGCACGAAACATCTTACTCCCTGAACCCAATCTCCCCGCCTGTCGGCTAAATGTGTACATTATGCATTTTGTATGTTGGAGGATCAAATTAATTGTGTAAAACATTAAAGGTGATTCATGAGCATATTACCATTTCAATAATAACGAGAAAGTCAGATAGTTAACTCTGTGGCCCTTGAGGTGATTTTCATTGTGGTCTTGCTGCAGGGGAATCCTGGGCCTCCAGGGCCAAATGGTTCGAAAGGAAAAACTGGACCAAGAGGAATGAAGGTAAGTGTCAGAGAACATACTCTTCCTTGATTATAACTTAGATTCATTACATGAATCTCTTCTTGTGTGATCATTTCCAGCAGGAGTTTCTGATGTGGTTGGCGATGATATTGACTGTCCATTACCTCATAGCTGGATAGATAGGTACAGAGAATGAAAGACATATAGACAGACATATGGAAAGATGGACAGATGGTCACATATATCACTAGACAGACATATGAGGGGTTAGATAAACATATGCGTTCCCCACAAATGTAGATTCACATACACCTAGAAAAAGCTATAGCAATATAAAATTCTGTAACTGGTGCTGCATACCTGGTTTTGCTAATTTTCAGTAGCTAAATTTTAAATATATTTTTAGTTTCTTACATTTAACAGATGTCTAGAGGAAGATATTTACCTTAGACTGTAGGATGATGCCAATGGGATTTGAAAAGAATAATTGTAAAATTTCTAAGAAAAATGATTTAAAATTGCATGAACTCATAGGAAAAAATTAATTTTATCTTTGTCCTTTGTTATAAAAGGGAGAGCATGGTGATGCAGGAGAAAGAGGCTCACGGGGACAAAACGGGCCGAGAGGGCAACCTGTAAGTCTAGTTTCTGTGTTTTGGACTCTTGATTGAATTTTTATTATTTGTTCTTGTTTTACATAAAATTATAATATTCTTGATGAATATTTTGGGTAACAAAGGTAATATGATCACTAGAGCTGTTGTGAATCTAAAGAGTCAAAGAGCCTCAAACTCCTTATATAAATAAAGAATCCAGGGTTTATTTTGCAAGAGGGAAGTGCCAGTGAGCTTCTTCTGCTTGACAAAAATGTTTTGCAAGCATTTGAGTCTTTTAGGAATACAGAGATGTTCAATGAAACGCTTTTTCCAGGACAACAAATAGAACAGTCAATCAGAGTTGCAAACTTTTAAGGATGTAGGTTTGATTAAAGCAGGGGTCCCCAACCCCTGAGCTGTGGACTGACTGGTACTGGTCTGTGGGCTACTAGGTACTGGGCCACACAGTAGGAGGTGAGTGCCAGGTGAGCAAGCGAAGCTCCATCTGTCTTTGCAGCCGCTCCCCAGCGCTAGCATCACCACCTCAGCTCCACCTCAGATCATCAGGCATTAGATTCTCCTAGCAGCACTGGTCCTCGGTGCTTAAAACAGTTAGGGACCGCTGAACTCTAGAGCATAGAAATAATCTTTGAATACCAAGGATCATAAAAGGTAATACTTCAACAGATAATACTTCCAAAGACAGGGCTATGCATTTTTACCTTAGTCATTGCTCTGAACACGAGGGCAAATTAGTTATTTTATGACTGTTTTCAATTCACCACCTTATCCGAATGAGCTTTATGTTAGAGTAATGTTGTCTTTTCTGCAACTCATATTTCTGAGACTTCCTTTATCAGCAGTAGGAAGGACCTGCAGTTGTTTTACACTCAGCCCTGAAATTGCATTTGTTAGCAAGAAGAGAAAACAAACGCAGGTCTAAGAAACTTAAATGTGGCAAGGGAAGGAACAGAACAAGATTACTGTCAAATGAAATGTAGGGCAAATAATGTTTTACATCTATACGCAATTCAGATGTTGAAGTAAAACTCTTTTACTTTCTTAAAAATCCTCATTTATAAAACATAAAGCTTGTGCCTACTGACCTCTTTCTGTGAAAGACAAAGCTGGGGAGTGATGCCTTTCTTGAAGGTGTCACTTCAGGAATTTTAGAGGGTATTGGACATTTCCAAAATATATATAGTTTGGATCTCTGGGTTTGCAGATGCTGGGGGTTCTGCATGTCCTTCAGCAGGGAAAAGCTGGAGAAACAGCAAATGAATTTCATTTGCATCCTTCCCCCCTCTCCCAATAATTCATTTTTGGTAATCTTCTTTGTCTTATTTTCTAATATTTCAAATTCTCCTCCTTAGCCATGGGAATGATCTCTGTGGCTTAAAATTTAAAATTTTTCTTCTCAGTTGATCTACTTGTCTGCTCAGCACAAAGCACCTAAAACGTTCTGAATTCACTCCTTATCACAGGAAGCTCACTGTCTACATGTACAGATGCTAAGATCCCAGTAGTATCATCAACATTTTTATAATTATTATCATCAGCACCACCTCCGCTTCCACTACTACTACCTCTACCACCTCCAACACCATTACCATGACCAATAACACCACCACGACCACTGTGACTGCTGCTGCTCCCCTGTCAACATCATCTCCACTACTGCCACCATCAGCAGCAGCTTCATGACCACTTAGTGAGTACCGTTGCTGTGCCCGGCATCGTGCTAAGTGCTTTCCATGCACACTGACTTAATCTTCCAACAACCATACTATGTAGATGATATTATTATCCCCATTTAATAGATGAAAAAAACTGATGCTTAAGGAGGTTGAGTAACTTGCCCAAGGTCATTCTTGCAACCAGCATTGGAAGTAGACTAAAAGTTCAGGTCTTTCTGGGTTTCCAGTCTATGTACTTACTCACTTAACCATATTACCTTTATCCCAATCATTGCGCTCCCCCCTCCCCCCAGCTGTCTTTATCTCTAGAGATTTACCAGTACTGGAACTTGTTCTATTGTTCCTTTATCCTGCAAAGAAAGCAGGTTTGACCAAGAAGGACTCTGTACAGTGATTTGGTTTCCTACATCCATGGTATCATCTTGTTGAGGTACATAATTTTGCTGAAGAGGGGATTAAAAATGAAAAAGAATACAAAAAACTTAATTATATCATGGTCTTTAAAAACTTTAAACCCTATTTGCTCCTTATCTTTTCAAAGCAGTCTAGTGTTTATCCTATGAAGGTAGGATACATCTCCATTAAGCCCATTATGCCTTCCCCACCTCCTTGCACTGCTGATTTTTTCAAAGGTTCAGATAATATTATCAACCAAGTGTTGATCTGGATGACTCTACAATTCATCTTGTGTCATTTTCTAGGGTCTTTTTGGTCCTGATGGATATGGACATCCAGGAAAGAAAGGAACAAAGGTGAGGGTTACCTTGTAGAGTACTCTGAACTTAGGACCATAGCTTTTGCTTTATTTTGCTAGAATAAGAGTTATTAGCCAAGTGACATGCCAGGAATGGTTTCTACCTGCTGTTTATAAAATGTTGTAGCTGCCAGAGTTCTCTCCTTAAAAAATAAAAGCTGTTTTTGTCATTCTACACCAGATATTCCCACTCCAGCACTGGGCATGCTGGTACTTTTCCCAATTCCTTTCCTTTGCAAGCACTCTTGCCTCTATTATATATCTCTCCCCTTTGGACAATTTTTACTCATTTTCTAAAATCCACTCAAATATCAACTTCTTCTTGTGGAAGCCTTTTTGGACTTCCACAAAGAGAATTTGTTGTCCTATACTCTGTGTTCCTAAAGCACATTATTCATATTCCTACAGTAGCCCCTTTTAACTGATGTTATATTATAATTTATTCCTTTATATTTGTCTTCCTACCGGTTTGTGAACTTGATAGCAGGATTGCATCTTACCCATTTTTTGTATTGCCGGAACAGAACCTAGCACAGAGTAGGTGCTCAATAAGTATACTTGAATATTTCCACTCCCATTAGAAGCCAGTATTTTAACATGTAGTTAATGGGTCACTGACAGAGACTTTGAAGCATAGAAGTCACGTGAAGCTTGTTGAACAAATCAGATGTCAATAGCCACAGTTATTCTTGGTGCTTTAGTTTAAGTTACATTTATTGCTTCCCAAAATAAGAAATCACTGGGAAGTTTAGTGATGACCAGCTACTGAATGATGTCAAGACTCTGGGCTGGCTTCTCTGCATTTCTCTTGTTTCCTTTGTGGCTGCAAGATGACACCACTGCCATTTTATTTAACAGGAAAATGCTCCACACATGGTAAGCTCTTAGTAAATATCTGTGGAATGATGAACAGTGGAGTACGTCAGTGATCATCTGGTTCAACCTCGTCAACTTACAGATAGGAAAATTGAGACTCAGAAAAGTAAAGGAACTTGCCTGTAGTCACACATATAGTTAGAGCTGAGTATGGAAATTAGTTCATTGGGGCCTCATCCTGGCAAATTAAGTCTTTCTTCTCTACGAGAGAGTTTGCATAACAGGGAATCCTAGGCAGAATTCACATGTGCATATTTTGAGCCACATACCATCCCTGATCTAAGCACAAAGGCAGTCTATACATATTATGCTACACTTAACATTGTGGAACATGCAGATTCATACAGCTCCTCTCCCCTCAAATCTCCAAGACCTGCTTTCTCGTCCATATTTTCAGCAGATAATCATGCTTCCTATTTCATTAATTAAATAGTAGCAATGAGAAGAGAGTGTCCACACACATCCACCATTATACGGGCTAAATTATTTGCCTCTGTACCTTGCTTTCCCTTCTACTGCTCTGGATGAGAGTCCATGCCCTTATCTAAGACCAACCTCTCCTCTCATGGAGTGGATTCCATTCCCTTTATGCTTTCTTAAGGCCCTGGCCCTTGCAGGTGTCACCTCTTCTTTTGTATCATCAAATTTTCGTCACTCTACATAGAACATTCACATCAGTATACAAAGAGGTGGGAATATCTCCCATCTGAAAAAAAGCCCCTCAAACAAAAACAAAACCCTCACATAACTACATACTCTCATTGCCCCATTTCTATCTGGCAACTCTTTGAAGGAGTGGGTCTATACTGTGGTTCTCACAGAGGGCGAGTTTACCCTCCAGGGGACATTTGGCAATGTCCGGAGGTGTTTTGGTTGTCATGACTGGGGGAGGGGATGCTACTGGCATCTAATTAGTACAGACCAGAGATACTATTTTCTAACCTATAATACACACGACAGCCTATCACAACAAAGAACCATCGGGTCCCAAATGACAGTAATGCTGGGGCAAAGGACTCCACTTCCTTTCCTCTGGTTCTCTCTAACTCATGATAACTTAACCTTCATGCTTCAGCTCTCCCCACTCAACTATGTCTGCTTTAGTCTAGGTAAAACCCATGGTGCTAAATCCAAAGGTCAGTTCTATGTTCTCGTCATACTCCGTGTCTCAGCAGCACTTGACAAAGATGATCGTGGGCTTGTTCTTGAAACCTTTTCTCTCTCATCTTCCAGAACACCCCATTTTCCTGGTTTGTGCCAGCTGCCCTCCTTTCACAGTCTCCTTTGCTGGATCTTTTGAATGTTCTTGACCTCTAAATATTCAAAGACTCGGGGCTCTATCCTCATATTTCTCTCTGTCTTTACTCGAGTGACCTTATGCAGTTCCATGGCATCAAGTACCATCTATCCTGTGATCTAGTTTGGACCAATGACTTAACTCCGAATGTTTTCACTTGGTTATCTAATAGACACCTTAACATTGCCATGTCCCCAAACAACATTTTTCTTTTTCTTTTGTTAACGTTTTATTATGGAAAAATTCAAACATATACACAAATGGAGAGACTTATCTAATGACACCACTCCCCATGTATCCATCATCTTGCTCAAACAATGCAAAACCCTTGACCAATTTTGTTTTATTTTATTTATACTTCCACCCACTGATCCTCCCACCACTTATTTTGAAGCAAATTCCAGATATTATATATTTCATGCATAAATATGTCAAGTTGCTTCTCTAAAATATTCTTTAAAAATATTATCACACCTAAGAATTAACAATCATCCTTTAATAACATCAAACATCCAGTCAGTCAAAACTGATTCCCCTGACAACATGTCCCTCCTCCCACTTCCCACTTAATCTCAGGAGTGGAGACTCCATCCTGCCCATTGCTCAAGGTAGACACTGAATTATCTTTAATAATTTTCTTTCTCTAACACCCTGTATTTAGTCCATCAATAAATAATGGTGAGTCTATCTTCAAAATATACTCAACATTTGATCATTTCTCACCACTCAAACTGATAGATAAAAGTGCTTAAGAGGAAATTTCATTACACAATATATCAGGGGTGGAGAATTTGTAAAAATCATTTTCAAGTTGTTTCACAGTGAATTATAGAAATAAAATGTGGCCACTGGGGAGTAGCTCAAGATAACAACCATTGCTATAGTTGTTTTTTCTGGCACCTGTTTTGAGTCTTTTTCTTCAAAATTATAGTTTCTTATTTTTTCCCTAAGGAATGCCAAAGAAGGATTTGGTAACATGGCATTAAACAAGACCTTATCTCATTTCTGACACTAGGGTGAACGTGGATTTCCTGGCTATCCCGGCACAAAAGTAAGAAGATACCTTTCTGGGCCTAGCTACTGGTATGCAGCATGAATCATTTGTTCGTACTTATTTTTCTTGACATTCAAGGTTTTGCTTTTGATTCTATTAAGGGAGAAGATGGTGACCCTGGCCACCAAGGAGAGCAGGGAGCAAAAGGAATCAGAGGGAACAGGGTAAGAACCAAAGAAATTTCCCAAGATCGATAGAGGCCCACATAATGACATTCTACTCACAGGAGCTTATTTCCATTGGATTAATGGATTTCTTAGCAGAAAGTCTGTGTCTTCCTCAAGCACTGTACATTCCACACCTTCCTTGGGCTAACCCACTTCTCACTTAATCCCACATTCATTTATCTTCTGAATACAAATGCAGCTCCCCAAACCATAACAACAGAAAATCCAAGTTGGAGTTTCAGTTACTCAATATCAACCTTTTAACAAACAAGTTTGGGGGTACCTCTGTCTTTGGTAAATAAGGATATCATTTGGAAACTACTATTTTAGCTGTAGTAGAGAAAACATTACTGTTTCTTTAAGATTCTTCTAAACCTTAACTTTCTCTTAGCTATTGCAGGACTAGACTCTCAAGAACGTGGCTACCATGTTGGTGGACTTTGAGTCATATTTCACTGTGCTTTGTAGAGTCTACCATTAAAAATCTATTTCTTCAGGTTCTGAAGATTCAATCTTGAAGAGCCACAACCACTGGCAGCTCTTTTGGAAAGAGTAACCCTGTGGGTATCTAAAACCTTGGTCATGTTTAGCTGATAGACATTAGAGAGCAAGGCCTTGTGGGAAAAGGACATAGACCAATGTTCAGTGAAGAGAAGAGGAAAGGAAAGATAATGTATATTTTCTAGGCAGTCAATAATTGGTATTTTCATACATTGGCAAGGACATAAAGAAAAATTTGATCTATGCCTAACTTCACTTGCTGCTGGCTAATATTGCCGTGCTCAGCTAAACTCAGCTCTTTGGTTTCAAATTAGAAAAAGAAAATAAATCTATTACATGCAGATAACACTGTGTCTGTTTAAATATGTGTAAAATGAACAGTAAGCCCATGATTAGCATATATCTTTACTCATACACCGAAGATCAGAAGGTGGTGGAGGAAATTCTTGTTTCTCCTGATGCCAGGCCTTCAAAGCCTATTTCTTGCATCCTTTTAATGACATGATCTGGAGGCTCAGCTAAGTATTGACATTTTTTATGGCTCTGTTTGGAAGCGTGTGTCTGTGTATGTGTATACATGTTGGCTGGGATTAGGTATGTAGGAGAGAATTTAGATAGTTCCCACAAATTCTTTCTAGTTTCTGTGTCTCACTCCACCAATCATGGTCTCTGTGTCTCATTCTGCTGATCACAGTTCATAAACTGATCCATCTCAAACTTATTGGACCTTAGATATAATGACAACTTGGTATCTCAAAGTGGGGCTGATGGCTTTAACCAAGTTGTATTCAAAGCGGGGAAGCTTATTCCTTTGCTTTGGTCATTTTTAGGGTAATGCTGGCTTTCCTGGATTTGTCGGAACTCCAGGTGACCAAGGACCTCCAGGACCAAGGGTAACATAGACTCTTCTCCTTTCTCTTATTTTCAGCCTTTGTATAAAAATGAATAAAGATTTGATAAGAGATATCTTTAAGAAGTGAACATTTGGGACACACAAGAGGACCTTTATAGGGAATGGGCCAAATTTACTTCAAGTCCTTACCCAGTATATTTATTTGATATAAATGTTTTACTTGAATATGAAGAGATTAGAGTGGCTGGAGATTTATAAATTTGTCTAAATACATAAAATAATATATAATACTCACTGGAGAATGAGTTTATCAGTGTAAACAAAATGAGCAACAACATTTATGCAAAAACTAGAAGGGAATCCTAACAAAATATGACATTTACATAATCTTAACTGAACTGACAGTGTTGCAAGCCTACAGATATTTTTAAAATTCCCCGGAATGGTATAAAAGGAAAGATTTGGCCCTATTGACATTTCGTCCCATGTCTCATCCTAGGAGGCTAGGCTGTCATTCCATGAGGGGTGGCCATTGAGTCAGCCATGTGTTGAACCTAGTGATTTCATTGCAGTGTAGGTAGGGTTTACTGGAGAGGTGCAACAAGATCATAGAATCAAAAATCTTAGAAGTAGAAGGACCACTCAGGCCCATTTTACAGATGAGGAAACAAAGGCTGAGAAGATTATAGTGACTTGCCCAAGGTCACAAATTACTACCTTATAGAGTCTAAATAAAAGCAAAGATCTGTAGACTCCTGGAGACCCTGAGGTCAGCTCTATTCTGAAAGATCCAGGGAAGACTTGTTTAGTACTAGGGCAGAGATAGGATGCTGGTGGGTGGCCTGAGGAGAAGGGGTAGGAGAAGACTGAGGTCTATTTTAGAACTGCCTATGAATGGTCCTGAGTTCTTGATTGGCCTTTTCCTGAATTTTATCCTAAACTATGGCTTGATCTTAAAATGACTTGATCTTCTAAAAGTCTTTATGTGCTCTCTACCTGGGTATCCTGGACTACAAGTTCTGGGACACAGCTCCTAGACACTCTAACCTCCTTCTTTAAGGGGTAAGACAGAACTCCAGGACCAGGAGTGAAGGACAGGTGGTCTGTGTACTGTGGTGAACTTTCTCAGAACCATTTGCCAACTCTGGAGAGTAATGTATGGTACCTCAGAATTTTGCATTTTAAACTTGTTTATGTTCTTTCCAGGGTATTAAGGGCCCCAAAGGCTTGGTAGATATGACGGTAGGTAAAGATTTTAATTCTAAACTTTATTCTTTTCAGAAAGCTTCCTGTTTTCACAAAAATAGAAATCTACAAAGATTCTTTAGTTTCTTTTCATACTTTATGTTTATGGACTTTACTCTGAAATGTTATAACCAAATCAAGTAAAAAGAGTAGAATTATATTTTAAATCCTGGAGGGAATCTGGATGTTTTTGAGTGATACTAGTTAACGTGAAAGGAGGCCACTACCCCTATGTAATATGCCTTTTTGTAAAGTTCAAAAAATTGCTTTTAAAGTATTTATAAGGCAACACACAGTGTAGTACAGGCCATTGTGTTTCATGGCACACCTGAAAAGAATCTCAAAAGTTATGATGTTCTTCATCTTCCATGTACAAAAATACTATTGTGGGTGAGTGGAGGAGGAATTGGAGGCAGCCGAAGAGCAAGAAGTGATGAGGTCATGAGAAGAACAGAACAGAAAGGAAGCAATCAAAGGAATGAGACAGAATTCTAGGAGACGCGTTAGGAGTAGCTATCTTGGCAGTCATTCTAAAAAAGTGCACCAGGAATTACTAATATAGAGACCAAAGAATTAAAGACATTTCTATACCGTCTGTGCTGAGATGGCTGGATTTAAACTTCTTTAAAATCAGATTTGATTCCATTGCTTTGCGAGGCAGATAAGAAAAATGAATTCCCCTTATCTACCTATTTCTAACAATATGAGCATTATATTGTATATAAAATATATTTTAAATGTTTTAAAATAACTACTGGATCCAGAAATATAACTGCTGGATAGTTTCATTTGCTATAACAATTTTTGGGTTTTCTGTTGTGGCTTAAAAAGCTTTGGATAGGTACTAATCATATTCATATGACATTTCTAAGTCACCAGGGTAAGGAGGAAAATACTTCAAATTAAATACTTTTTCTTTTTTCCTCTCTTTCTCCGTTTTTCTAATAGCCTTGTGAAATTGTTGATTTCATGAGAAAAAACTGCCGTAAGTTGAAAAAGAGTCAAAGGGAGCCAGTGGTGTGAAATGGGAATGAGTCATGGATTGGGGACGTAAGTTACTGTAGATTTGACTGAGGTTTGGGAGGTGTCATTGTCCATCAAGAAAGGATCCTGCAAATGAACATATTTAGCTCAGTCTCGCCCTCGGGTAAGTAATCTTCCTCAATGTAGTCTCATAGATGGAGTGGCATATTATCTCAATGGTGAAGAAAAATTGTACAACATGGCATCCATAAAATGCATTGAAAATTGCACACCTGCATGTATGCATCTTGGTGCTTCTTATCATGAAACAGGCAAAGAAAAGATTTCTTCTTTTTAACTTATCCATTTAAATAAGAGGGATCAACAGTGAGCCTTCAATGAGAAATATGTCTTATTGTATTTAAATTTATGTTTTAGAAATAGAATTATGAATCATAAAATATTAAGTAATGTTTTATCACATTTGCAGATTAGAATTTATTTACTGTCTTCAATGAATTTCTGGATATTTGCATCCTATAATACACACAGTTCTTCATTTACTGGCAATAGGGAGAGAACATTGACTTAGCAAATTGCTTAGTTTGGGCTTGGGTTTTCTCCACAATCATCCCACCCCTCTTGTTCTGTCTCAATCTTCCATATTCTGTTCATTCTCATCCAGTTGCTGCTCAGGGAGATTATGGAATCCTATTTCCTATAAATCATATTGAATAATATCATTGTCTAGACCACAAAAGAAAAGAGTGTCAGAGCTGGCCATATAAAAAGTGAAAATCCCTTTACATTGAAGAGAGCTGTAAAATCAAAAGCAAACAGAAAAATGGAAAAAAAATGCGATATAAGCAACAGATCCAAGCAAAAGACCTAAGTCCCTTACTCTATCATGTCAAAATATATAAAATTGCTACTACTCTATCATTTTCATCTACATATACAGATATTTTATATTTGCTAAACCTAAATATAAAAAACTTTTAGTCTGAAAATGGGCAAAAGACATGGAAGATTCAGAGAAGAAAAAAATGCAAATCACAACAAATCTGTGAAATGTTTGACCTTACAAGAAGTTAAAGAATACAAATTACAAGGAAATATTCTTTTCGTTTCTCAAATTGGAAATATTTTTTAAATGACAAGAACATCCTGATCCAAATTTGGGAAATGTATAAAAGCTCTCATTGCTGGTAAGAATGTCAGTTGGTACAATCTTTCTGAAGTGCAATTGGACAATGCATATCAAAGCCATTATGATAGAGATTTAATAGATTTGAAGAAATATGCATAGAGACATGTATAAGTATGCTCATCACAAAGGGATGTTGGAGGAACAAATCATGATATAGGAGAAAAAAGATGATATTGCTCTAAATTCAATTCATGACATTACTCTAAAAAATAGATGTCCATTACATACTAAGTGAAAATGATTCAGAATAGAACATATCCTAAATTCCAAGTTTTATAAAACAAAATGAAACAAATTATATATATATACACACACATATATAATGTACACATATACACACATATATAATGTAAACATAATGAATTCAGGATACTTTCAGTTTTTTGTTTTCTAATATTTTCCATAAAAATATATTACTTGTGTAAATACACTTATGAATAATATATGTATAGTTTATTCTGTCTGTCTGTCTATCTATCTATCTATCTATCTATCTATCTATCTATCTATCTATCTATCTATCTATCCATGGCTTTGGAATAGCTCAGTGTGCTAGTTAGATTTAAGTTCAGTACAGTGTGACCTTAATGCTCAGTAGCAGTGACAAAAATATATTTCTCAAATCAAAGCCCAGAAGTAGCCAGTCCAGGGTTGCTATGGAGCTCCATGGGGTTCAGGGATGCAGGCTCCTTATATTTTCTTGCTCTGCCATTGGGGTGAGGGTGTTCTGTTTCTCAAATCACCTCATGGTCTGAGATGTCTATGAAGCTTCCACTGGCAAGAAAAGGAAAGAAAAGGAGAAGGATACTGTTTCAAAGTGTACCTATTGTTTTTCTTATTTCGTCATCCAGAACTTAGCAAGATGGCTGCCCCATTGGGAAATGTAGTCTTTGTTCCAGGAAGCCATATGTGCAGCCATAGACTGAGGTTCTATTACTATAGAAAAGGAGAGAATGAATATTGGGGAGCAAGTACAAGTCTCTGCCACACTCAGGAGTCCGAGAAGGCCACCGCTTGAATTTCTCAGAAGAGATGGTTTTTCATCTCGAAGCGCTCACATGGAAAACATGCCACTGCTTAAGCAAACTAATAATGTCTTCTTTTCTCTCCAAAATAATTCCCTTCCAGCTTGTTCAACAGGTAAATAATATTTCTTCCTATCCACTGAATTCTTCACCTGTTTAGAGGCATTGCAGAAAATCTTAAATCTGTGTTATCCATTGTGTCAAGGTGTTTCCAAATGCCCAGTGTTTCCAGCTGAAGTGGTCTTTGCCCTGGACATGTCAAGTGACGTCTCTCAGTTGGATTTTGAGAGGATGAGAGACATTTTATTATCTCTGTTGATGAAGATGGAAATAAGTGAGAGTAACTGCCCAACAGGTGCTCGAGTGGCCATCATATCCTACAACAACAAAATAGATTACCTGATTCGCTTCTCAGACTACAAGGGGAAGCCCGCACTCCTGCAGGCTGTCAGGAGAATCTCTCTGGAAAGGTCATCTGGCAGTAGGAACCTTGGGGACACCATGAAGTTTGTGGCAAGACATGTATTTAAACGTGCTCGCTCAAGCCTTCTCATGAGGAAAGTGGCTGTGTTCTTCGAGGTGGGCTGGGCCCATGATGCAGGTTCCATCAGCACTGCCACCCTGGAGCTCAGTGCGCTGGACATCGTCCCTGTGGTCATCACCTTCACAGAGGAGCACAACCTCCCGGATGCCCTATTGGTATGCGGAGGAACTGCTTGTGGGCAGGGGAACTGGGGCGGTTAGTACATGGTCCTTATCCTTCCATCAAGGACCACATGAGATATGAGAGCTGTTCAGGGGAAGAATTCCCCAGGAATTGATGTGTATGCATGGGGGCGTGTGTCCCATTGTGGACTCTATTAGTAGTGCTTCTACTGGTGCCAACTGACCATTCTTGAGCACTTATTTTGTGCTACGTGCGTAATAAACGTTATCTTATTTAATAATTCCCCAAACTCCATAAGGTAGGTTTATTTTAGAAATAAAAAAACTGAAGCTTAGAGATGTTAAGTCCACCATCAAAAGTCAAGTATCTAGTTTGTGGCAGACTGATATTATCTACCTTCAGAGACTATGCTTAAACACTATTCTAAATCATATCATGGCGAGCCATAGAATGTAATTTTCTTTATTTTCCCACTTGGGGTATAAAATATATACCCATTTAGCAAAATGAGTAGTGCACTGATTTTAAGTGTACAGTTAGTCGGATTTATATATACATTTAAACCCTCAAGACATGGTTTAAGATACTGAACACTTTCAGTATCCTATAAGTTTTTCCTATGTCCCTTCCCAAACCATACACTCCTCAGAGGCACTGCTCTTCTGGCTCCTATGACCATCCACTGACCTGTTCTGGACCTTCATATAAATTGAATCTTATAGTATTACTCTTTTGTATCTGGCTTCTTTCAGTCAACGTCATCTCTGTTCTTTTTGTTCATCCATGTTGTCTGTATGGGTAACCTGTTTTTTGTTTTTGTTTTTGTTTTTCGTTTTTTTTACTATCGTTCTTAAGAATTCTAGTGTGTGTATGTACCACAGCTTATTTACTTTTTCTCCAGACTTGACTCTTATAACTGAAACCCATGTAATACATTCTCATAGGATATCTGGGATGATTTGTTAAAATGAAGGGCGATTCTTTAAGAGATTTTAGGGTACTTATGAGTATCAGGTTGAACCATGTTACATTGCCAATATTCAACTATTTTTGACCAGCAAAAATGGAAATGTCATATGGTTCAAAGAACTAATGAGTTTAGTTGTGCTAGACCATTTAATTTTCTCTGAAGTTTCCTGTGCAGCAGAAGTGGTAGATGAGAGATTTTGTTTTAAAAAGCTGTGAATATGCTTTTAAGAATCAATAAGTAAAATTGTGAGAGCAGCTCTAAATAACCTCCTGAATGGATTAATAAAGGCAGGGTATAAAAAATAATAGTTTAAATTGGATATGTAGCTTTTGTCTTTGGCTTTTTCATCAATAATGAGGTGCCTTTGGAAAAGTCTCTTTATCTTTCTGAGTCTCATTTTGCTTAGCTCTCAAATGGCGAGGGTCACAATTAGACATTATGCAGGCTCCTTGCCAGGTGTAATCATCTACTTTCAGGAATAAATTTCCCTAACCCTTGGAGAGAAATACTCAAGGTATAGTTACAACCCCCCGCCAAACACTCATCAGTGCTGCTCTCTGAGAGGGGATCCTGGGCAGACAGTGTTTAAATCCCACATAGAGATGATTCTTTGCCAAAATGTTCTTGCCCTCTTAGTTGCTCGAGTTTCCGAGTAAAAGGATGTAATGGTATGCAAAAAGAACTTGCCAGCTTAAATATACCCGAACCTCAGTTCTATCATTTCTGTATGTTCTCCTTTCTATTTATTGGCTGCATTCTTGCCCCAGGATGCTGTTCCTTAAATGTAACAGTTTAGAAAGGATGTTAAATGGTGCTTGCCAGCACAAATGTGATAAATGATTCCATTTCTGGTGTCATTAACAAGGAGAGAAACCATAAAAACTACAACTCCCTTTCAGGGCCTTTCAGAAAATCTTCATTTTTCACAACTGGCCATATTGCAGCCCTTAACTTCCCCTACCCTGTGCTCTGTCTTTAGGAGAATCCAGTTAAGGGAGGGGGAATATCCTGTGATTTTTCTTCTGAATTATCTGCCTGAGGGCTCTCTTTGATTATCTGTGGAACTTTTGTCTTTCACTTTTATGTTATTTTATTTTTCAGAACAATACTCAGATGCTTCTGGCAGAATGACGGTCATTCAATCTGAACGATTATATGAACAAATGCCCTAAATTCTCAGCCCATTTAAGTATGCTTGGAGGCTGCACTCATACTGAAAAGATTTTTTTTTTTAAGCTATCCATCGACTACTCTCAGTCTTAAATAAAACAGTATTATAGCATTTGGACTATTTGTGCCTCATCTCATTTTCAAGAACTGTCCAGTTGCCTTTTGTCTCAAAACGTAACTTTATTTGCCCCATTTTTAAAAGTTAAAAACCAGAGGATTACAGGGAAAACGCAATTTGTGTGCCAGGTTTCAAATTTCATTTTTCTTTATAAAAACTAACATATGTTCACTTGAAACAATATCTAAGAAAATAGTTTACGTTTTTGACGCTCTTCTAGATCTTCCTACTTACTGATGCATTTAATTTTTACAACAACCCAATGAGGTAACTGTTATCATTGGTTCACTTTTCAGATGATGAAACTGAGACACAGAGAAGTTAAATAATTTGCTCAAGGTTTGGAATTCTCATTAGCAGTGGGATTTTAAATCCAAAGTCAAAAACAGGAAAAGAAGAGAGTTTAGAAGTTCAAAGTTCTTTTTCATGCATTATTTCATTTTATCTTTACAACAATACTATGAGCTAGGTCTATGAACTGCCTCTATATCTATTTCTGTGTATTGCTCTTTTTAAAAAAATCTAAAGAATCTATTTGGATTTCTATCACAGAGATATAAAAACAAAAATATCAGATTTAGAAGATGAAAATGTTCAGAGGAAGGCCAAAGGGATTTGAGGAATATTTTTAAAATTTTGATATAATTTTAGAATTCAAAAAAGTTGCAGGAGAACATTCTTTTTTTTTTTTTTGAAGAAAATGTTGGGTTGCCAGACAAGCCTTTTTAGAAGCCATGGATGTACCCCTGCTGAGGCCTTGTGGGCTGCTATTTTCTGTTAGATCATTACTTTCCTAAAACCAAACAACCAAGGAAGAAATTAGGCAATGAGGCTTCAAACTCTGGTTTTGTCCCTTGTGCTATCTGGACCTGTTTTTTGGCACTAGGACCTCAATTTATTCACCCATAAACAAGGAATAAACTCACAGGTTTGCTGTGAGAATTATTATGAGATAGTGCCTACGGGGACTTTCTGTGTGCATACTCAATATAGGCCATTATTACCATCTTCTCGAGGTCCCTAAGAGTGCACCTTTGCCCCATAACTGTTAAATTGATAGCTTCCATTTAATGAAACTCTATGGAGTTCCAATTGCCATGCTACATGCTTTCCATGCTTTTTCATTTTAACCCCTCATTACTCAAAACGTGGTCCTGGGACCAGCCACATCAGCGTCACCCAGGTTTGTAAGAAATGCCAAATCTCAAGCTCCACCCCCAGGCTAATCAATCAAGCTCCTCATTTTCAACAAGATTCCCAGGTGGTTTGCATGAATGTTAAAGTTTGAAGTGTTGGTATGATCCTCGTGACTATCCTACAAGTTAATAATGACAATCTACATTTCCCAGAGGAGATAAAGGGAGGGTCAGGGGTTAGTGACTTCTTTTAAACTACATAGTCCTGGAATTGGCATCCACATATGTTTGGTTCTCGAGTCTCACTCTGCCACCCAACACCCTCAATCCAATGTTGGCCCTTATTTGCTGGGGAGTCCAGAAAGTCAACTGCTTCACAGCAGCCTTGGTGGCACCGTGCCTGCTGGCAGGAGCTGAAATTGAACTCCAGCTCCTGGGATCAGTCACTGGTTATGTGACTACTCTCCTATCTCCTTCCCCTAGTTTTTTCAATTTTCTCTTCTTGTTCTCCAAGCCATTACCTCAACTGGATGCAAGATTGTTCCTAACTCTCCCTTGTTAGGGTCCAGTTAGCTCTTCCTGTGTCCCAAGGCAAATCATCCTCCCCAGCATTTGCTTCTTTCCCCTCTTCATCTATCTGTCTAAGCCAAGAGCCTCCCCCAGCTCAATCCCGGGAATGAATATCATCCCATGGCCTCTGGCAGTTTAATACAGCAGCTGAAGCATCGAATTTAACCATATGGGTCTCTTCAGCTCAGGGCTCATGGAGAATTCTTTAATAGTGAGGGCTGAGGTTTAAGGGTTGTCTGTATTCTTTCATAAAATGTCTTTCTATTAAATAAAAGAGGGTGTTAATGCAAATCCCTGTGCTGCATCCTTCCTGCCTCCATATAGTCCTGTCTTTAGTATATACCTAGTCCCCACAGACCACAACTGGACCCTCAGAAATGAAGTTGGTTGAAAGAATTACCAAAGGTGCTGATTCAAACTATAATAAAGCTTTGAGCCTCATGCAGATCACTTGGGTGGTGTTTAAGGGCCTCTATTTTTGAGATTTCCTTTTCTGATACTTTTGCAGTAGGAATCACAGATCCTATTTCCTCTTCTCACACTAGGATTCCCTCCCATACTATCTCTCTGCTTGAGCTTTCTCCAGAATTATAGATCTGATCAGTGACTAGGCCCACGCTGGCCATTCCAAAGTCAAAGTAATTAAATGTCACTTAAGAACGACTAGGTACAGATGAATCTATTCTTAATCATAGTTCCCTATGGACTTCCAATTTGTTTTTGTGTACTTGTTCCCACAATTTTGTTTTTACAGGAACAGGAAAATTTTTTACAGGAACATAAAATTATTCTTCCTAAGAAACCATTTTTAAAAGATTGAAGTTCTGTAGCTACTTTAATTCCTTTGAAGTTGGTCATTTCCCAACAAGCAGAACAATAATCTTAGCTGCTCAGAGTAGAAAAGGTAACGCAACGCCCTGAACACGAGGCAAATACAGAAGACAGTAATGGAGGACCAGGCTGTGTTGAAACAGAAAGAAAACTCAGCAGCATTGACTCCTACCCTAAAACTTTGTTGCTGAGGAAAGTGAGGCCAGAGACTTGTCCAAGACCACATAGCCAACTAGGGCACACCAAGGACTAGGACCCAGGTTCATGACACTTAATCTATTCTTGCTGCATAGAACTTTCCCTATGAACCATTCCTTTGTACAGACTTGGGAATATATTTGAATTTGTTTGAAGTCTTTCATAGTATCTTAAACATTCACACAAATTCTGACCTTTATAACATACTTCCCCCATTTCCCTGTTATTTAAAAATAATGTATACAAGCTTAGCATTTCCCCACAACTCTTGGAGGTAAAATTAATGCTCCCAGGGTTATCCCAGTTTCCTCATAACTTCTGGAACACAGATGGGGATCCTGATTTCAGAGGCCTTCCAAATTGCCTCATGTGTTTTCCAGTAAGCTATCAATGTATCATATGCGTGCCTACCCTGTTTTCTCTAACCCTTGGTGATTAATTAGGTCCATTTGGTTTAGTCAATCCTCAGATCTTATAACCATGTGGAGGAGATCTGTATGAATGTTGAATGTTGGCAACTCTGTGCACATTCTTCATGTCATCCTCCTCCATTTGGTAAGGAGTTTCAGGGTTTCAGATGTGCTGTGTAGTTTCTGTGTGCACATTGGAGGTGGGTATTCTCTAATCTTTGGGGAGTGAGAGCAAATGAGAATTCTGTAGATAACCACTGCCTACCTCTGGGCCTTTGTACATGCTGTTCTTCTACACTGTAATGCTTTTTTTCTACTTCTTTTCTACGTAAGCATCCTGCTCATTCTTTTGAAAGTACTAGATACAATCATCTTCATCAGATTCTCTCTATCCCTTCCCCTTGAAATTAATCTCCTCTTCTTGTGTTCCTAAAACATATTATTGGACCTCTTTCTTTCTTGAGAATAGTTTGTCTCTCCTTCCACTGAGGTTTTCAGTGATTTGAGGGTGTGGCTGTGTCATTTTGTATGTCCACATGGCTTGCTAACATTGTTATGTAGTAGTCGCATAATCAGTCTTGGTTAATTTGAATTTCTAAGTTAGGTAAAAGCACAATTTAGATTGCTTTTGCTGTGTAAGGAACAAAATAGGATGCATTTCACCTTTCTTCTCAGGAGACTTAGGAATGTTCCTGTTTGGTTTATCTATTTGTTTGTTTGTTTTGGTGTTACATTAGCATAAACAAAAGTTGGACTCTTTATATTTCTTTTCCCCAAAGGCTTTTTCTTTTAAGCAAAGCTCACTCTGAGAGACAATGATGGGATATGCTGCAGTCCTAAACAGAAAGAGTGAAGAGCTCTGTAAGGAGTGTATGTCATGGAACGTTCTTTTTTAAAGCTACCCTTGCATCTACAGCTATGCCATCCTGAATGTGCCTGATCTCGTCTGATCTCAGAAGCTAAGCAGGGTTGGGCCTGGTTAGTACTTGGATGGGAGACCACCTAAGAAGACCAGATGCTGTAGGCATTTTAAAAAAAATAAAATTAAAAAATAAAGTTACCTTTACCTGTCAATCTCCCTGAGGCCTAGCATAACAACTTCAAATGCTAAGCACTTTGCTGCCACAGGAGGGTCTGGAGCCTGCTTGGTCCTAGGCACAGGAATGAAGGAGGAGGGGCTGACCTTCAGTGGGACTTTGTCCTAAAAGGCTATCAATAACTGTCAAATAATGCCAAATAATATATACATATATTTCTATAATTATATATTCTCCTCAAAATATCATACTAATGTTTTGCTTATCTGAAATGGAAAAAGAAACATAGTTTGAAATTTAATTCAGCTAATGACAAACTTGCATATATGTTTGGATTAGATGGATGGAACCAACAGAGTTCATTTATTCGTCTGGGAGACTGAGAGCCAACAGGATGTGGAGCACATGGCCCGCTGCACTCTCTGCTATGGTAAGCCTGGACAGCATTTCTTACCAGACCGATGTCTTTAGAACAGGATAGACTAGCCAAGAGCCACGGGCCAGATCTGCTCTGCAGATGTGTATTTGTTTGGTATGTGCAGTATTTTAGAATCTGGGAATTTCCTATTAATTCTGGATCATCAGTTTTTCTTAGGAAGTTGCAATAGTCTGGAGAATCACAGATGTTGGATTCCCATGTGGTCATAGTCAGCCAGAGCTAAGTTGTGCCTATCCCCTTTTGAGGGGGCAAGTGTCTGCTAGCACCCTACAGTCCCTTCCCCTCCCTATTGTCTTACTGCTGATCTACTCTGCTTATTCACCTGTCCTGCCAGGTTCCTGTAGATGGCTGGGCTTGTGTTCCTTTCTTAGGCGTTTTAGTGTGAAGGGCAGACCACTGAACCAAGTCAAGAGTCCTGGGTTCTAGGCCTGGAACTGCCATTGACCACCAGCAGGGTACTGACAAGTTATTATGTGTCTTCGGCCTCCTTCACTCTACCTCGCACCTCACACTAGCCTGTGCCAGAGAGAAATTTGTGCTGAAACCCATGCATACCCCTGTATGGAGAGCTCTCATCCATCCCCACATCACTTAAGGCTAGAGTGAGCCCTACAGGTGAAATCAAAAGGGGATTTAATTGCTCCACACTAAGACCTATCACTGCCATGAGAGATTTGGTTCTGAGAACTTGGCCAAGTCAAATGTAGTAACTGCCGTTCATAGAGTATGTTGCAGTTGATGAACTGCTTTCTCATCCATCATCTCATTTGACGCGTTGTTTCTCTGGGCCTCAGTTCTCTCTCCTATAGAAGCATAAACCTGGTTGGTATTTACCGAGTTTGAGCTTTTACTATGCACCAGGGATTGTTCTGAGCACTTTACATAGATGAACTCATTTTTAGATTTAAACCTCACAAAATAGGTTCTATTATTATCATCATTGCCCCCCATCTGAAAGATGAAGAAACGGAGGTAATGGGAAGGCTGAGTAATTTGCCCAAGGTCACACGCCCCATAAAAGATAGGGCACAGACTGAACCAGGCAGGTGTCAGTGAAGCTAAAGATTAGGAAGCCATATGGCCTAGTGGTTAGAAACATTGAATGTGAAATCAGATCATCTCGATTCTTTCTTCTGATAAAGGGGCACATTTACTTACAGTGTCCATCTGCTGGCCGTGTTAACACAATGCAAATAGCGCTCAGCAACAGCTATCCTTATTGAGAATCTAGAAATCTGTTTGCATGGAAAGGAAAGAGATGCATAGTAACCCTGGCCTCTCCCCGCCTTCCTCCCCAGACAAGTGCCGACCAGCTCCGGAGTGCAGGTTGGGCACGCCCGGACCCCTGGCAGTAGATGTGGACGTGGCATTCGTGGTGGACAGCTCCCACAGCGTCAGCAAGGATGTGTACCGGGCTGCCTTGAGTCTAGTGGATGCCACGCTCGACAACATAGAGGTGGCTGCACAGCCGAACACGTCCCTCTACGGGGCACGCGCGGCCCTGGTGAAGCACACAACTCCTGGCTTCTGGCCAGGCTCTGGACAACCCCCTGTGCTTGAGGGTTTCCTCCTGACCACCTTTGGTCACCGGATGCAGATGCAGAGGCACATCCATGAGGCTGTAGGCCGCCCCCTGCAAGGAGCTCCTGCCCTGGGCCACGCCCTGGAGTGGACACTAGAGAAGGTGCTCCTGGCAGCCCCACTGCCCAGGAGGGCACGGATTCTCTTCGCCATCGTGGCCAGTGAGACCAGCAGATGGGACCGGGAGAAGCTAAGAACTGTGTCCCTGGAGGCCAAGTGCAAGGGCATCACTCTGTTTGTGTTGGCCTTGGGCTCGGGCGTGGGAACCCATGAGCTGGCTGAGCTGGCCCAAGTGGCCAGTGCCCCCTCTGAGCAGCACCTGTTGCGCCTGGAGGGGATCTCAGACCCAGAGGTAGCCTACACCCGGGGCTTCATGCGGGCCTTCCTGAATCTCCTAAAAAGTGAGTGGTTCTGGAACCCTGGGGATACCCTGGATGGGGTAGGGAGAGGAAATTCCAGAGCCTGGCATTTGGGCAAGCAGTTGTTTGCTGTACCCTTTACCATTGCCGAAGTGTGTGCAGCTCCACAGCCTCTGTGGAGCCTCCAGAGAGCACCCCATTTCCTAAAAACCCTGAGCTATTTCGTTGCCCTGACACTGTGCCACGCCTAGTGCAGCTTTCTTGTTTGGAACCTCTCAGCTGGTGGCTGGGAGACCTCAGGTTTCTATTTAACTTCTCAATTTTCTCTTTTACCAAAATGAGAATTATAGTCTCTTCCTTATTTGAAAAGCCTACTTTCAAATATGTGCATGGAGGGGCTCGGAAAAGCACGAGTGCTGTACAAATATAAAGTGTAGTTACTGTTATTACTATATCCTGTAACCCAGACTCCAGAATCCAGTGGCGCATAACAGTGCTTCTCAAATTTTAACATGCACACACTGGGGATCTTGTTAAAATGTGGATTTTGATTCAGTGGGGCTGAGCTGAGGCCTGAGATTGTGCATTTTTAACAAGCTCCCAAGTGATACTGATGCTGCTAGTCCATGGACCACATTTTGAGTAACAAGTGTTTATGACATATATTTTCAGAGGTCTTCAGGGACTTGGCAGGAAGTGAGGGAGGGTCTCCCACCTCAGGTTATGGTGGATGAAGCCAACAGTGAAGGTTAAAGGGCACACTGACTGTATCCTGGCTGGAATTCTTCCCTACTTCCTGTCCTAGTGTCCTCACTTCCAATTGGAACTAGTTCAACCAAATTCATGGGCAGCCAGTACCAAAACCGTATCTCTAACATGATAATGGAGATTATTAGGATTGAGGGAATGGGTATTATTCTGGTCACATTTCCAGGAGTTTGTTTTGGGCTTTGTCCACCAGTACATAATCCAAACAACTCACATGCAGGGTGCCTTGTTGTAACATGTGAGGACTTCTTGCCTTCTTTGCCGGGGGACATGAGATTTTCAGTTTATAAGTGTGTGTGACACCCTATTGGGAGCCTTGAGGGACATCTGCTCCTTTATCACTGAAGGAATAAAGGGAGTCTGATGGATATGTTAGAAGTACTGACACAGCATTTGTGCCTCTCCAGTTTGAGAGGTATAAAGATCCATGAATCAGTTCTAGTCTTAGCTGTGCCACTAGTGAGCTGTGTGATCCTAGAAAGGTCAGTGAACCACTCTGAAATTTACATCTCTTATTGTTACAGGAGGTGAAGGAGAGATTTCTAATAAAGGGCTGATGGCTTAGTAACCATTTGAGAGAAAAGCAGGCTAAAGGGACCACTTTTCTATTCTGTTTTAATTTCATTTTACTTTATTTTTTATGTTTTATTTTGTCAGGTTGCATTTTATGTCTTGTTATATTCTTTTATGTTGTAATTTTATTTATGTGATAGGATGCATTTTTGTTTTTATTTTTATTTTTTATTTTATTGGCTTTTATTTTTGTATTTATTTTATGCTTTACTTGAATTAATTTTATGTCTTTTTGATTTTATGTCAATGGATTTTTTTTTGTTTTTATGTTTCATTTTATTTCATTTTTTGTTATGTTTATTTTGCTTTATTGTACGTTTTACTTTCTTATGCTTTATTTGATTTTATTTTATATCTTTTAAATTTTGTGTTAATGGATAATATTTTGGGTTTTTTTATGCTTTATTTTACTTCATTTATTTCATTTAAAAATTTTATATCATTTTATGCTTTATTTGATTTGGTTTGATATTTTATTTTTAGGTGGAACAAACCAGTACCCACCCCCAGAGCTGACTGAAGTGTGTGGGGGCCCCAACCGAGGGGACACTCTGCTGCAAGCACTTAGGCTTATCAAGAGGTAGGCCGAGGGCAGAGCTGAAGTTGTCCCATAGCTCTGTTCCCTGTAGGAAACTGTCTCCCTAAAGAATGGTCACAGGCAATGCCAGTCCTTGACCTGACCCAAAGTATTGAACAAGAAATGCCTGCAAAACACAAGATGTTCCTGTATTTGCCAACTCTGACATGGTTTGGTTTTTCTTTTCTTCTTCTTATTTTTTTTTAATGTTAAGAGTAACACGGGACCAATAGAAAACATTCAAAGAGCACATAAGTGTATAAAAGCAAAAAATGAAAAATTTCCATTCCACCACATCCCCCCATCTTCTAATCCCACGTCCCAGAGGTAAAATTAATAATGCTAAACATATTATCGTGATGTTCATTCAAACACTTTTGTAGATCTAAGGGAGTAGCTAATGTGATAACAAAGTCATCAGAAATGCCCTAAACCTAAAGCTTATCGAGCCAGCAATATCAATGGGTAATTGAACCTTTCCGTTCTTGTAGTTTGGTTATGCAGTTCGACGTGGGTTGTTTCTGTACAGGTTGCCCAAGCGCCGTCGTGGCATAGCTGGCTTTGCTGATGACTTGGAAGCATTTGAAGCAACAGACTTTCTTCTAGAGAATAGAACAGCCATGATGACATCTGTAACTCAGAAAGAAGCACCTGAAAATTATGAAAAGAGTGGATATGCAGCTGAAGAAAATGAACAAGAAATGCTTGCAAAACAAAAAGAAAGTGGAAAAGAAATAAGTTTGGACACTGCGTATGGTAAAAACCAAATGACTTCTTGTTCCTTAGGTTGAATTCACTTTTTAAAATCTTTACCTTAAAAAAAAAAAATTCCTGTACACTATGTTAGCATGAAAAATTTGCCTTTTTATACAGTTTCCTTTATACAGTTTCCAAATGAATGAATTCATGTATGCTGTTAAAGAAATCAGTTTAAGAAAACATAGAATGGCTAACTTTCACCTGACTGTAAAACTGGAGCTGAACAGAAGCTATTTCAGGGAGCATGATGGAGGCACACATCATGAAGTGTCAGTACTTCACTGTGGAGCAGCAATGACCGATTGCAGAAATGCTGAACATACTCCTGACCTTGAGGGAAAATGCACTGGCTTGTAGAAGGCTCCTTTCTGTATGAGCGGCCGCCTGTGCTCTGACCAAGTTTCAGGAACATTTGCATCTATCTAAAACAATGGTAGCATCGATTTTTGGATCACAGAATGTAGTAATGCAAAGGCTACATTACCCTTACATGGGCGGAACAAAGTAAGCAAAACAATGAATACATTAGAAAGAGATTTGCGGGGATTTGACTCTGAAATTTTTTTAAATGCAGGGGAAAGATGGCTGAAAGAGTTTCTAGTGAGTGGTGTGGTCAGTCCTGCTTAGATTAAATGAGCAATAATTTCCCAGAGGTTTTTGAATGTTCCTAGATTGTTCTCCATCTGGGGCTGCTAGATAAGTAGACATGGAAAGTTATTTAATCTCTCTGTGGCTTATTTTCCTGATCTTAAAGTGAGGATTATGTGAATACCTACTTCATTGGGTTGTTTTGCAAATAAAACTTGATAATTCATATGTTTGCCACATAGTAAGCTGCAATCTGAGTTAGCTGTTAAGATGCTGCTGATATGTCCCACCCTTAGGTTCCAAAACAAATGCATGTGCAAAGGAAATAACAAAACCAGATAGAGGAATAAAAGTGAGATATTTAAGAACACTAATCAAACTTAGGAAGACATTATTAAAAATCCCAGCAATGTTACAAAGTATAGATCTCAGCTCATACTCCATTTATATGACCATAGTAAGCTATCTGTAGAAGGATAGGATTTGCCTTCATATACAACAACTCACATTATGGATTATGCATTTCAATTCAGTAATAGTTTTTCTGAAAGCTGCAGAATGTCTGCTTTCAATGGGGCATTGACTGACTGAAGGAATTGCTTAAGAGTTAAAGTATTAGGATAATGGCATTGCAGAGCCAGACCCCCAGCAGGGACAGTAACATTTCACCTCCTTAGGCTAAAAATTAAGCATAGAAGAACTTACTCTGTTGATTATTCTATTTTCAGTATATAATATTCTCAGGTAATCTTATTAAGGCAGTGATTTTTAGTCTTGGCTGTAAATTGAAATCACCTGGGACTCTTTCAAAATTCTCAATACCTAGACCTCACCCCAGATCACTTGAATCAGAATCTCTGGGTAGGGGGCTTACCTAGTAATTCCACTGAGCAAACAAGAGGGAGAACCACTGCTCTAAGGCATCCTTTCCCACAATTTAAGGTGAAAGAGATAGAGGAGAGCTTCCTGGTAATCTAACCTAATTGTATTCACAAAAACTGAGGCTTGAAGGTTCCCCAGATTTCCCACCCGCTTTGTAACTTGGCTCTGGCCAGTCCCCTCCCAGTGCATTTCGAGGCCACTCCAAACCTTTAGCAGCTCCTCTCCTTCCTCCATGTCTCTTTCTTTAGCAGATGCCCTTATGTGTTTGCTTCCAAAAGAAATAAAGGTGGCCAGATGCAGCCTCCTGCAGCTTCCTGTATTTCTGCACACCCTATCTTCCTGTCCTCCAGCCAGAGAAAGGAGCTGTCTCTTTTCTTCATGAGTGTTCCATCCTTTTTGGTCAAAAAGGACCAAAAGGCCCTTTCAGACCTCACTGACTTGAGTTCTTGAGATGGGGCCACTGTTGGCCACTACCTTCCTCTTCAAACTCTTTCCTGTCTTAGCTTTGGAGATAAGATCCTTGTTTTACTTCTGACCCCTCCATCGTTGTGAGTTCATCTTCTTAGGTTCGTCCTCACAGGGGAATCCAGGTTTTATGGAACTTGAAGTTTATACAATTTAGGGGGGCTCTGTTTACTAAAAAGAACACAAAAAATTTTAAAATTAAGCACAAAAGTGAATATTTACTTGGAAGAGGCTTATGCAAATGGAAGACCCTGAAGCTTCGGCTTCATTAATTTCATGGTGAACCTGCAATGCCTTCCCCAAGTCCTTTCTTCAGTCTTCTAAGCATTCTCCACACATGACTGGAGCCAGCTTTCCCACCACAACTTCAACTCTTCCTCTCTGTAGTGATGACTTCAAATCGGTACCTTCCATCTTTAACTGTCTCCTGAGATGCAGACCAGTATTTTTAACTAGCCTCCAGATGGCACCATTGCACATGCCCTCAGTCATCTCAAACAAACCGTCTTTTCCATCCAAACTTTCTCCTTTATTCCTTGACTGGAACGAACTCCCATTGGACCAGGAATGGAAAATCAAAACCCAAATATCACGCTACTTGTTTCCTCTCCTACTCTCCTGCCTCCAACAGGTACCTACTCTTGGCGTAACTTCCTCCTCAGCATCTCTCAGATCCATCTGCTTTTCCCACATCCTCCCTCTTAACACCTTGGCTTTCGCCTCCAGTGGAACTGCAGTGCTGTCTAACTGGTCTCATTTCTTCCAGATTGTCCTCCTCCTAATTCCATTCTAGACACCAAATTTAATTTTTCTAAAATGCCAAATCTGGTTGTGACATTACACTTTTTCTGTATTTCCCATGGTTTATAAGATAATGTCCAGGTGCCTTCGTAAGGCACATAGGCCTGTGATTAGATCTCTACATTGATGCTCGGGGACCTACTTGCCGCCACTTCCCTACATGTACCTCTTGCACTATTTTCGGTTGCCCCTTATGCCCTGTTCTTCATTCCAAGTCTCCATGCCATCGCTTACCATCTGCCCATCTGCATCCTCTCCACCATGTCCACCTGGATTACATCTACTCATCTTTTCATACTCAGTGTCACCTCTACTTAGAGTCCTTTCCGGCCCCCAGGTAGTATTAAATTTTCATGGCCTCCTTTGTGCCCCTGTATCTTAAGCCATATTCTGCCGTAGCACCTGTAACCTTCTATTGCACCTACTTGTGAAGAATTAAATAATGTCATTTCTCTTGATAGAAGCCAGGCTAATCTTGGTATAATTTACCATTTCAGTGTTATTTCCAAAGCACATAAATCTTTTTTTTTTTTTTTTTTTAATTTTCTCCACCAAGTAGGGCTACATTATAAGACATGTGTACGAAGAGACAGAAACAGCTTAGGCAAAATCACAATTTCATTGTAGCTATTGTTGTGGCGTGAATGAATCTGAGACCCACGGAGCCAATTGAGATGAATTATGAGCCTTTATTAGCCGGCCGGCGACTGACTCTCTACCACGCAGGGTTAGAGGAGATCAGCCCCGAGCTTCCAGAGGAGGCAGCTTATAAAGCCTCCTATTACATCCTTGAATAAGCAGATTACAAGAAGCAGAAGTTAGTCGTTAACGTTTTGTACAAAGATAAATGTATCCGGGGAACTCTCAGATCAAACAAGGCCTAGTAGACAGTTTTATTATTTTCTCCTTGGAATGTTGCACTTCTGGGGCTGGCACCTGGAGATATCTCCTCCCTGTGACTGAGTTACTGCTTGCACCTGGAGATACTGCCTCCCTGAAACTGGAGAATTTCCACTTTTACACTATTCTTCATACCTATCCAACTCTCTTCTTTCTCTTCCCTTTTTCTTTCTTTGTTCCTGGATTCCATGGAACAAAACTGATCGCTGCTGTAGGATTCTTCCAAGAAGGCAAAAATTAACACACATGGTAAAAATAATGCAAATGTGAAATTGGGGGCTAGCAATAGTTGCTTTGGTGAAAACTCGTTTGCCCCACCCTCAATGCTATATGATACCGATAAAAGTAAATAAGACTCTGAGGCTTCCTGAGTGTTAGGTTGCAAAGAATACCTTTGAGATTATTAGTTTAAAGAATTGAAGATTTATTCACCTATAGCTGTGTCGCTCAAGTATTAGCCATAAATTCGAATAATTTGAAACTACATGAAAAACTGAAAATTCAGATCCTTAGTTACAATAGCTATATTTCAAATACCCAATAGCCTATGTGGACAGTGGCTACTGTATTGGATAATGCAGATATAGAACACTTCCCTCATTGCAGAAACTTCTTCTGGACAGTGCTGCCCTAGAAAAATAATTGAGGAGAAGCGGCGCCTGTTTGATTGTCGACTAAAGGCAAGGATGGGGCTTCTAAAAGCAAAAGCCACAAAGCGTCACTAGTAAAAACAATGATTTGTTTAAGCAAGTCCTTGGCTTGTCAGTTGGAATCAGTTTGTAACAGCAGAGACTGGTGTTAGTGAATTGCTGAGCCTGAAAACTATTTGTAGATACAGAGTACAGTCAACAGTTCATCACTATAGTGTTTTTCTGTTGACTCTAATAAGTTTTTGGAGAAGCATTTCTCTGGTTCCTTCTCCTGGGCCCTCACTGCTTGCTCTCTTCCACCCTTCCCTCTCCTCCCCCCGCCCCCATATCGTACTCAAGCCGCAGGCCAATTCACATGTGCCT